>NC_063203.1:17391188-17393688 GCF_017589495.1 Alosa alosa | reverse complement strand
TGCTTAAACGTACTCGAGCTGGCTGGACACTTGGAGTCCCACAGGGAAAGAGAGAGAGAGAGAGAGAGACTGGAGCACAGAGAGAACACCACTTCTTTCTTTCTTCCTTTCTTTCTTTTTTTGGGAGCAACTGTGTCAGAACAGGTGCAGCCCGGCGTCTCCACTCGGGAGGGGGAAGGATTCTCAGAGGCCGGCCGGCCCCGCATAATCCCACTAAATCTCCCTGTAATTCGGGGAGGATTGGCCGCCTCAGATGAGCTAGTGGAAACCTCCCTGGGTGTGTGGGAGTCAAACAGCCACACACTGGCCTTGTATGACATAGCCAGAGACATGGCCGCACACACACACACACACACACACACACACCCTTACACATTGATTTTTCCTGCTTTGTGTGTGTATGTGTGTGTGTGTGTGTGTGTGTGTTTCTCTCTCTTTGTCCAGTGGGTTGAAAAAAAACTCTCCTGCTTGTGACTTGTGCTACTGTGGGTGTGGGAGACCAAAGTGTTTGCAATCGATCCAACTTTTTTTTTTATGAAAACACAGGGAATTTTATTACATGTATTTTAATCAATTTAGTGATCAAAAGGTGGATTCAAGCTGTGATAATTCAAAAGCAGGAACAGGATTTTTTTATGTAACAAAACTATCTGTCAGGCATAGAACTCCACCCAGGAGGGAAATAGCAGAAATCAATACAAGAAAATCAATATATATCTTTTTAGGGCTGATATTAATAGAGAGGCAACAAAGGCAAGGTAGTAAGGTTTGTGTTTTCATCTGTGTGTGTGTGTGTGTGTGTGTGTGTGTGTGTGTGTGTGTGGATGTGTGTATTTAGAAGAGGAAGGGAAGAAACAGCTCTCTGTCAGCTCTAAAGGAAACGTTTGCCTGTCATGTGTCACAATGTCACCACTGCAACTAACCCAGCTGAGTTCATGCAGCAGGGTTTGCTGTCAACACACTTACATTTACTGACTTACTGACATGTACACACACACACACACACACACACACACACACACACACACACACACACACACACACACACACACACACACACACACACACACACACAGAAACACACACACACAAACATACACACAAAAACATACACACACACATACACAGACACACACGCATATACTCACACACACATACACACTCAGTGACAGCTTTGTTAGGATTACTGTCAAACTGATGTATTGTATTCTTCGATGCAGAGTTAGAGAGACACATGCCCGCCACAGCAGTTTCCGCCGTGTGACAAGTGGAGAGGGAGGGAGGGGGTGGGGGATGGAAAGTAATTATGGAAAATGAAAAAGTAGGAACCTGTTGTTTATTTATATAGAGCTTCCATGCCAGAAATGCAAGAAAAAAAATCTTTGTGTTGCATAGAGGAATGATTTATCACCTCAATAAAATAAAGAATTTGTAACACATATCCCTTCCTGTTAACAAGGCAGGGATGAAACCCCAGAAGAATCTGTAGGAACAAAGTGCTTGTGTCAGCGGGGTTTGCTGCGTGAGGTCTCGCATCATGTCCCTGATTGGGAGCAAATTAAACGAAAACAACCCGAGGAGAAACTATAGCAATGATTCAAACATCAAAGCCTTTTTTTTCCTGAAGTGTGAGATGACTGATTTTGTTTTTGTTATGGATCCTGATTTGATATCATGCGGTACAGTAACAATTTGACATAATAGGTTTACCGTACAAGGAGCTGGTGTGTAGAAAATTACGTTATATGATTCTCTTATACAGGCAGTATGGAAATGTAGTATCTTATCTCAGGAATTTTCACTGAATCTGGTGTAAATACTTTTTGTTGTCTAATGTGACTGGAAACCATTGCAAGCTAAAATGCCATGGTTAGGCAACACTTTTAGGTCACACAATTAAAAAAGAAATAGGTGCTCTTTGGCAAATGAACACTGAAAAAGTTCAGCCCATTACATTTTATTACCTGGATTCATCTCTTGGTGTAGACCAGAATGGCACGGTAATGGCACAACACAGTTTGTAAAATGCTTTATTGTGTCTGAGTATGTGAACGCCAATGGCTGAGTGTGAGAGAGAGAGAGAGAGAGAGAGAGAGAGAGAGAGAGAGAGAGAGAGAGAGAGGGAAAGTGAGCATGTCTATTTGTGTTTGTGAATTGTCCTAGTCTCTCTAGCAACTTGAAGGTTACAACACCCTGTCAGGTTTTGGTATGGAATAAATCTCTTTTTTTGGTGGAGACTTTGACAGACTCTCATAACAGTGCAGGCTTTGTGAAAATCCCTCCTGCTGACACACATGTACCCATTGTTTGAGGTGTAACTGTTGATTGTGTGCATCCTAATACTATGCCTCATGGTTCATCAATGAACAATTAAATCTTTGTGCACTGTGCAAACTTCGAGTGAGTCACCTGTAAGAGATTAAGCTCAACCATCTTTAAGCCATCATTAACAACTTATTGTAATGTGAAAGAAGATCTAAAGAACTTAAAGAACTCTCTT
>NC_063203.1:17293688-17383688 GCF_017589495.1 Alosa alosa | reverse complement strand
ACTGCACGGGCCTACCGGGCCCAGGCCCAGGGGCCCAAGGGGTCAGGGGGCCCTGAAGCCCAAGCCTTTGCATGGAATCATTGCCTCAATATCAACAAATCAGGATGTAGGCTATGAATCTGATTGAATTTAGTATTGGCAATCCCCAAAATGCACCAGAATACAGGAAATCACATCAAACAAATTTAAAAAAATTCTGGGGGAGGACCCCAAACCCATCCCACATATACGACAATTAGTGGGGGGCCCTTAATACATCTGGAAAAGTTCATTATCCGCCCATGGTGCTAAAGTGCTATGACGAATGGTTACTCTGGTGGAGAGGGAGAGGGGTGGAGGTTGGGGGTCATGACAGGGTAGAGATGTTTGTGTGAAGATACGGCGCACTTTTGGACATGCTGGGCTCTTATTAGCAGCTCTGTAGCTGCAGCGCGTGCCAGTACCACTGCTGCCGCCACCGCCAAAACTAATAGAAACTGAGCCACAGATGACTATCTGTCGCTCTGACGACACCCGTGAATGCTGGCAGGTGTCACTCTGTTGACTTTACTGAGATCCCCCCTCTGTGCTGCACTGGTAAAAAATAAAAAAAAATATTCATATATTTATGGCTCTTGACAGGGTGATGACAGGTGGAATAATGCTCGTCACTGCAAAATAAATGTTACTCTTCAGGTCAATTATTTCACTCAAAACACAAACGATGGGGTCTTTTTCATTGCTTTATTTTTACTTATTGACAGTATGCACACGCAACACATCTTACAACTTACAGAAAGAGAGAGAGAGATGAAAAAAGATAAAACTGCCCTGACCCCTAGTTTCAACAGTTCTGATCATGCCCTAATGCCTAAGTGTCCGCCCTCACTTCCCAAATGGAAACCCCTTTTGACCTGTGATCGCAACTGCTTCCACATGACGCCGAATGCTTGGATTCTGGGCCTATCTAGAGGGACCCTGGAACCCATCATTCACCGGCTGCCAAAGATCCCCCTGAAGAAACTGTCTAAAAGGTCTAGGAAAGGCCCCGGGGGTCTGTCCCCCAATTACAGTGCTACACACACACACACACACACACACACACACACACACACACACACACACACATACACACACACACACACATACACACACATACACACACACACACACACACACACTCCACAAGCACAATCTGCAACACACATACACCAGCTCACATTGGCACATCCTCTGTGTTTGTCTTTACTCATCCACGTCTGGTTAACAAACACTAAAAATACACTTGGCATGCACAGTAACCCGTTTGATTGGGTTACTGAAATATCTTCAGTCAAGTTTACAGCAGGTCATTCTGTAGGAAGTACTGATAAGTACAAGAGCATGTCAGAACACAATGTGCATCAACATAAACTTAAAGAACAGGTTTTGCAGAGAGCAGGCCAGGCTGCAATGCTATCTATGTTGCAATGCTAATTGTCCTATTGTATTTTTGCGATTGTATGGCATAGACTCTGTATATATAATCTAAGTGTTAGAAGGAAGGGCTTGGTCAGCATGGCTTGTTTGCCTGGACATGTGGCCTTGCCTTCAGGTATAAAGGTTTAGACTGTCAGTCTGGCTCAAGCTACCCTCATTTCCATCAACAAAGAAACTAATATTCATGAATTAATTCATTCATATTTATTTGAGGTATGAGCAGATATGTGTGAAGGTAGTTTTAATTTATTTAATTATGTATTTATGTATTTATTTGTTGAATGTCATTAAATATAGAAACATGCACTCAAATACAGTAAAATGTAGGCTAATACAGACTAAAATAAAACAAGAAGTTTTCAGCAAACATTTATTGTACACACCAAAAAAAAGTATCAACATTTTTTACCCAGTAAAACTCAGTATGTACATCAGAAAAATATCAAACCTTTTATATTTATATATATATATATATATATATATATATAGAGAGAGAGAGAGAGAGAGAGAGAGAGAGAGAGAGAGGTTGAGATAGATAGATAGATAGATAGATATGTCAAGCTGGAAATCCTCCATCAACTTTACAATTCAAAATGCTGACTGGAAATAACAGGCATGGGGGTGAACCAAAGCTTTGACATGCAATCGGACGGGGTGTTTTTATGTAGGAGTTTGTAGACTGTCAGTCTATTTGCCGTTTATTCAAATGCCTGCAGGCTCAAACATTACTGAAAGATTTCACATGTTTGGCAACTTCCTTGTTTCACTGGCACCGGCCGTGATTTATTCAATTTCTGAGCCTCTGACAGCTTAAGAGGCTTTCCTTGTGGCAATAAAATCAGTCTGCCTCCTGAGTGTAAGCACAGATTCGGCACATAGAGGGGGAAAACAAGTCAACGCCAACTTTAATTTCTATTCATCAAGATAAAAAATAGAATGTATGATGTGGTTGAGTGTCCTCTCTTTTTATTGAATATATAGCTATGATACAGTGCTTATGGTACATCTTCATCTCTAAATATAAATTTCACACTTTGAAGGAAAGTGGGTGCAGGCAACACATGTATTTAAAAAAACAAATAATCAAAGGGAATAGTAGAAATAGTTCTGCTAGTCAAATACTCCGATTTGTAGCTTTGGTTAAAATAGCTGTTATCACTCACTCAAAAGGCAACCAGAAAAAAGGCCTCTACACCCAAGCAAACCTCTTCCAGAAGGCAATATTTACTGTAATAGAAAAATACAATACAATACTGTAAATATACACCTGATTCTAATACTTATACTGACATTTGTTTTGAAAAAGGCAACATTTGTTTGATTATTCTGTGAGAAGGCAACAAATCCAACAGGGCAGATTTAATGCTCCATGTCTGTCTTTTAGCACACAATGGATCGACATTACAGCTGAATACAATCTCAGTGCTTTATACATAAATAATGGCTACCAATTAAAAAAAATAGCCTAAAATAAAATAGTCAGAGCATGATCTCATCGGAGTTTGTCTGTCTGAGTGATTCACTTGAGTGTTTGCAAGTGAGATAAACCTCATTGGCAGATTGATCATAGCTTGCATCATAGCTTGCATGTATGTGCGTGCAGTTCTGGCAGCATGAACAACGAACACTGAAATAGTAAATGAGAAGGCAGTTGGAGATCCAATCAAACCCCTTGTAGCAGTTTAACAGTACAGACGTCTCCACTTGGAGGTACAGCCACAGACTGAAAGAAAACACCTTTCAGACATTCACTGACTTATTACACTGACATTGTGATCACAGCTCTTGACGGGGTTGGGGGATCTTGAGGCACTAAGTGCTTCTGAATGCAATGACCCCCTGGCCAAGTCTTTAGCTGTGTGTGTGTGTGTGTGTGTGTGTGTGTGGTGGAGGAGTTAGCGTTTAGCTGGCTGCGTGCGTCTGTGGTGACGACAGCGGTTTTAGCAGCTGCTGCTCTCTGGTGGCTGGCCCCATGGGGGCCACCGGTGGGGAGCTATGGGGCTCCGTGGCCCCGCTGCCCGTGCTCAGGTCCTGGGGCTGGGACTGGTACGGGTGTCCCTGGGCGACCGGGGACTGCGCCTGGGCCTCTGTCTGTGCCTGTGCGTGTCTCTGACGCTCCTCCTCGGCCATCATGGCCGCCAGTCGCTCCTGCGCCTCGATCTCCTCAGTGGTGGGGATGGAGTTCTTCTTGGGCCGCCCTTTGGGCTTGGTGGGGGCCTCGTGCCCTCCCTTTAACACCTAAACACACGCACGCACACACACACACACACACACACACACGCACACACACAGAGAGTACAGTACAAGAGAGAGAGAGAGAGAGAGAGAGACACAGGTTGAATGATGCTGATGACGGTCAAAGGCAAGTTTGGTTATTATAGTAATTAAAGGAAGATGTATGACTATGGTGTGCTCCTTTGTGCAGTCATTAATCTCTAGTGCTGCTGTTGAGGGGCCTTTTGTTCCTGGGTGAACAGTTGACCGCACTGACGTAAACTGGCCTATCCTCATCATCCGTCATGTCCCCCTTTAAGTCCATTCATTTCACTTCATGTGCACACACTATTCACACACACGCACACACACACACACAGGCACATACACACACACACACACACACACACACACACACACACACACACACACACGCACACTCATATTCAAATACACATAGCCACTTATCTGTGCATGAATGCACACACTTCACACTTCTATCCTCAGGCAAAATAATTCATCTCACTCACACTCACCATTTTCTTCCACTTCATTCGTCTGTTTTGGTACCAGGTCTTCACCTGAAGTTGAGTCAGGCCCAGAGACTGAGCTAAATCCAATCTGCAGGTAAAAGAAAGGGCATTGTGAGTGACCATGTTTTTGTAATTTCTTTTTTAAAAACGGCTGTGTATTAAACAGATGTACACATACAGTATATTGCATTTGTTAAGAGCAGAGCGGGTGTCATGCAAAGGGCATTTTCATGTTCAAGTTCAACTTTTGTTCCTGGGTGGCAATTTGCAAGTCTGATTCAAAGCAAGAGACGGCTCAAACTCAAGAATCGAACTAATCCCAACTGGGGACATGCTAAGACAGAGTCAGCCATTCGATGGTCTCCTCTCCAATTCACTGTAATCATACACCTCCAGCCTGGCACCTTCACCCTACATCTGTGCCAGCTTAGGCTGCCCAATCACAGGCCTGCTGCGGGCCGGGAGATAGAGACGGAGGATGGGGTGGGGTGGGGGTGGAGGGAAGATCTGTGTTCTCTTTCTGGACTCTTCCACAGCATCTGGACCGGCCATGACTAATGGAGCTATTGGTTAGTTTGTAATGTGATACCCAGGGGAGTAGAGATGAGTGCTGGACGACTGAAGCTGGGAGAAGTATCAGGGGGATTGGGGGTAGATATCAAACGGCGCCTTGCTGGACTGTCCAGTTACAGATCGCAGACTGCGTCTCCCTTCAAAGTCCTTCACACTCAAATGGGAGGATTTTTTCCGCCTACGGACCGGCGCGGTGGAGCTCCGCTGGAAATGAACGGATTAGCATCCACCGCACTCTCTCGGCCTCCAACACGTTCCTCCTGCTCGCACTGTCTTCTCCTTTCCTCCTTCATTTCACTCAGAGAGAGAGAGAGAGAGAGAGAGAGAGAGAGAGAGAGAGAGAGAGAGACAGTCTCTTTTTTAAACCCTGCCTCAAGGATTTCTGATGTATATCTCAATATCTTGGATTGTTTTGCTTTTAAGTTTTTTATTTTTGACAAATTACTGTCACAGGATTTATGTGGACACGCTGTCACATGACTGAGTGTAAATTCAAATCAGCCAGTTATGATTCATCATGCAAGGCTTGACAGGCCCTAGCGGCAGAAAACACTTTTGAGCAAGAAAGTGTTATTGTCGCACAGGCACTCAGCTTCAGAATGAGTTCCACTCAGGAGTTTTCGTGTGGGGAACCACACATTCACTTAAAAAGCAGTTAAAATAACTGTGGGCTAATCAGTTCGCTAAAGCCCCGCGTGTTCCAGTTGAGACTTTTAAACGCAACATTACACATAATGATGATGAGGATGATGATAGTAATTTCAACATTATAAAATCATTATTGCAAAATGATAGAAACCATTACCGGCTGAACCGTGGCATATTTATGTGTCTTTGATCCTTTTGATTATCTGGGTGCTTGTGTATGCTCTTGGAGAGAGAGAGAGAGGAGACCGCAATGTCTCAGAGCCAAGGGCATCGAGACATACCTAAACTTATCTCTCTCTCTTAAACAACAACAAACAAGAGCCGGGCGGGCACACATCTTTGGCTCGGAGAAAGGGGGGATTCCTGTGTTTGTGTTTTCCCCAACCCCCTGTGGCTTGGATCAACTCATTACTGAGAGATCTGAGATTGAGAGCCAAGTGAGACGTTTGGAAGTGTCACTAAAGTGTCTGTGGATGGCTGCAGGAGATTCCCCCTGTGGGACTGTGGAGTGAGAGATAAGTTGCGGTACAATGAGGCTCGACTGTAAGGCCATGGCGGAGGCCCCCACACTGCACCAGGGTGCTTTGTGGGAGTTTTGTCTCCAGGGGGTCGATAGTGATACTTCTGCAAAGACCTGGAAGCCCTCCAGCTTCTGAGCCGCTGTTATCCTTCCTGGAGAGCCTCAAGCTCAACTACAAATATAACAACGGACTTCTGTGAATGTAACAACCTTTTGCTTTTTACTTTCATTTTTAGTTGATGACGTTTACACTTTTTGTTTTTTTGGGGGCAAGTAAAACACATCTGAGAAGAAAACCCACACTGGGGCAATAATGGAAATGTGGCCACAAGGCTGAACCTAAAAGTAGCTTGTGAGGGGGCTGGAAAAAGTGTGTGTATGGCCTTAATTCAGAGTTCCAAAATGAACCCATGAGAGAGGACTGTAAGACATGGATATTACCTCATCTCATTGTGCAACGAAAAAAAGTATTTTATATACACCTGCATGTATATTAAACGATTGGCATTAAATCAATGTAATACATTTTTGTTTGCTTTTGTTGGCATTTGTCCCTGATTCTTGAATAGGTTAGTGTTTCTCTCTGAGGCGTGTTTTTTTTTCTTTTCAAAAGTATGGGGTTAAAATGTTACTCTTGTCTCGACTAGAACATTGAGGTAATTCTCTGGCTAACAGTGCTCAGCAATGCATGATATATTCCCATGTACATAAATCAAAATGTCACAACGTTAATCAATGTCACTCAATCACCAATATCTACCTCAAACGAAAATCTATAGCATTTGTTTCTGTGCACTAAACTATTTCAGTTTTGCCCCAAGACGTGGCCCTCTGGTTATTTTGGTATCCAGTGACAGAGGTATCTTCAAAACCATCATGGCAAGACCCACCCTCCCAGTGATATATTGCTATGTTCGCAAACGTCTCCTTCTCTTAACTGCAAAACATTTTGGTGACCTTGCGTATCTGGGCGCACAGGAAACAGACTGTGCACATGTCCTCTCAATGATCACTACTCACTCATCAATGTCAGTGCTGTTCTGCGCCATTGAAACACTCACTAAGTGCAACCAGATATATCACTAGTCACATGATTTACATGTGTATTGTGTTAATCCTTGTGCATAAGATTCTAGAACTTTCTTTTGAACTTTCCTTTCTATTTACTCAATAGAAAAATAGCAATATTTATAACAATACACAACGTTAATGTCAATTCGGAAATAAATAATTACAAATACAATTTTTAGGATTGTATATAATCAAATACAAAACAATGTATGTAGTTATGTGCATTTATTCATCAATTCAGAGTCTTTAGACTCCTGTGACTGTTTTGAGAACGTGGTTTACCTGTCGGGTGTGGAGAGGTACTTCTGCTTCTGGAACTTCTTCTCCAGACCCATGAGCTGTAGCTCGGTGAAGATGGTGCGGCTGCGGCGGGGCTTCTTGAGGCGCGCCGCACCGCAGTGCTCCGTGTCCGACTCACTGCTGATGCTGACCGGCGTCTCGCTGGGCGCCGGCTCCACCGGCCGCTGATGATGATGAGGGGAGAGTAGGGGCAGGTGGGACACCTGTCCGGGCGGCGACGGGGGAGACAGGTGAGGGATGCTGGGCGGCTGGCGGGTGATGACGGACAGGAGCGGGTACGCACGCAGAGAGGAAGACCCTGAGAAGGAGCAACAGAGAGAAAGAGAAAGTTTTATTCACATTTCGACAGTGAGAAACATGACAAACGGACTAAATTGAATGATAATCCCATCCTCCCATCCCCCACAAAATACTTGAAAATGGAGGCATAGAAAATAAAAAAGAAAAACACATAGACAGATGCCTTCCACGATATGACTGTGGAGTAAAACATTTCTCATCCAAAGTGTGCTCCATTAGTCTTGACCTCACATCGTTGCATGACTTCAGTTTGAATTTCAGTCATTTAGACTGTCTTTTTAAGTAGCTTCCCTTTTCCCCTCACATTGGAGAGGTTAATGGTGAAAGCTGTGGCCTGTCTGATGTAGAGAGCGTGAACTCTGGCTCTGCCTCTATGACGTGTTCTGTGTTTTACACGGGCCCTCTGAACTCCATGGACCGAGCGATTGGTTCTGGAGAGCAAATGAATGTCTCAAGTGCAAGTGCTCTCCTGCAACTCAGTGTGTGATTAATCCCACATACTTTCTCCACCTCCGTCTCCATCCTCTCCACTCTCTCCCTCTCTCTTTTTCTCTTTCTCTTCTCTCTCTCTCACACACACACACAAACTTTATGCATGGATCTGTAATATTATACACAAAGGCACAGAAGGAAGAGCTTGTTGCAGAATGTTGCTGAGATATAAAAACAGTTGCGTTGATGAGATTTACGAGTCACAGTAATGAGGACATTGGCACAGATTACACAACATTATAAAGAAAATAGGCGATAGAGAGGCAATAAAGGAAAGATGAGAGACTATTATGCGTCATCAGTGTAGATGTTATTGTCCAGAGATGTGAAGCTCTTATCTGATCATCAGCTCCAAGACAGGGTAAATCATGCCCAACTCCATTGGAGACCAGATGGCTCAATACTTTATGACCAAGCACACAGAGAAATACATCCCTCTGTCATCTCTGAGATGTGTGTGGTCTGTCTGTGTGTTTGTGCGAGTATGTGCATGTGCTTACATGTGCATTTCAGCGTGTTTGTGTGAGTGTGTGCGTGTGTGTGTGTGCACGTGTGTGCGTGTGTGAGTGTCAGCCCCCTAGCGACAGCTCCGCGTTCATCAACAGGCATGACATCATGGCGGAGTGTTGAGCTCATGGCTAAGCTCCAACCTCAGAGAACCACTACACCACCGCCACCACTGCTGCGAGTTTAGGCATGATGCCTTTCTTCTCCACAGCTTACTCTTTCACTCTATGCACAGTCACTCATTCACTCTTTTCAGTATTCTTTCTTTCCTCAAACCTTCTTCTGTTTGTTTTTTTAGCATCATCCTCCAAAAATGTGATTCCTGGTGATGGTAGAGACAACATTTTGTCAGTTTGACTTAAAGACATCTAAACAACAAAATACCTACATATAATCAGTGATCCATCTCCGTATGGAGAGATCTATCAATGTCTGTTTGAGTGTATGCGTTTGTGCATGTTTGTGTGTGTTTTAAAAAAAGACTCTCTGGTAATTGCTTGTGTGAGAAGTGATCTTTAAAGCTTTGGAGATGTCTTGGTAATACTGGAAACCATGTTGGACTTCTGTCAGCTTGTCACTCTTAGCCCTTAAGATGACACCGTGCTGGCATGCAACCAATCACTGGCCTGTCAATACTTTCCACAGACACACCAGCTGTGTCAGGGCACTGCTGCTGCTGCTCCTTAGCCAGTGCTTTTATCTGCCCCCTCCAATGCCTCATCATGCTGCAGGTGGTTCCCACCCGACTGTAAACCTTTCATTGATAAACAGTTAATGTAAATATTTTGTGAGAAGACAGGGAGATTACAGATTTTACAGAGATCGCTGTCAGCGTCCTGTCATGTTTGAAAAGGACGCCAATTATATTAGCCTCACTGCATTTACTTAATGAGGAAAAATTCCCGGTAGCTTGTGTTAAGCTCAGGGTTATTTTATGTTAGCATAGCCGCCTTTATCATTAGATTTCAAAGATGATATCAGCCTTGGCACTTGCCGCAGCCTACATATGAACTTGAGCTAAATCATGTTTTGGTAACAACAAGTGGTGACAGGGCAGAGAGTGTTGTTTTTTATTTTCTGTTTTTATTTAAAGTTTTTTTTTTATTTCACCCATCAAATTAAGTCTACAAAGCTTGACAGCAAGATATTTGCATTTTGAACAAGAGGCAACATGACCCCCAGCGACCCAACAACTTTGAAATACGTGGTCCTTAACCGACTGGTAGCCTAGTCCGTTCCAAATGCACCTCGCTTGTAAAGCATTTTATATAAAACTGCATGTCAAACAAAAAATATTAACTTTCAAAAATACAATGGTAACTGTTTCATAAAATGTAAAGAAAACAATCTGACTGCAAAGATTCTGGTCAAGATAATTATTAAGTGAGAGCTTCAAAACATGATTGCTGAACACGGGGTGAACCCACTTGCAATGCAATGCAAGTCTTCTCCATTTACAGTATCCAGAGTATTTCAGCTCTTTTTATACGTTGAGTACCATTCACAAACCTAGGAGGTATCAAGTTCCCTGTAAGTGTTATATAAGTGTTTAAACATGAAATGCAACCCTGTGAATTTTTCCTTTGGCAAACAAATTTACCCCGAGGCAAAGTTTAGAGCTGAACTCCAATGCCTGTTGAATTTAGCCTTGAGGTTGACATCGGGTGGGGGAAACACCGTAAGACTGATGCCTTTTAAGTGTTGAACTAAGTATATATTATCGAGATACTGAAATCAGCAAATCTGTACTGTGTGCGTGTGTGTGTGTGTGTGTATGTGTATGTGTGCTTGCAGTGTGTGTGTGTGTGTGTCTGTGTGTGTCTGCGAGCACGTACACACATGCATGTGTGTGTGTGAGAGAGTGTGCGCATGTGCGTCTGCTTGTGTGCTTACATGTGTGTACACAAGCATATCAAACCATGTACGTTCCGCCTTTCTGTCAGCGTGTATGGGTATAACTATTAGGTCAGGTCATGGTCAATTGCGGGTCTTATTGTCTACACAGGATTAGGCATTAAGGCAGGATGAAAACACTGTTTGTCCTCCTGCTTAGCTCCCTAAGCCCCACCAAAGACCTCCCTGCACACTCCTGCACAAACGCGTACTCCCCTATTTGGCCATTTTTCATCACCCTGACATGGGAGATTACACCGGCGTTGATCTCTATCTCTTTCGCCTCCTTCCCCCAGATGCCTCTAAAAGCCTTGCCCTGGGTTTCGCTGAGAGACACGTCTCCAAATGAAATATTACAACCTGCCATTACGCTCTCTTCCCTGATCTCCCACCAGGTAACCGTGCACGGAGGGGGTCAGGCCAAACGTATTCATTTCAGGGTTTGTTCTCAGTGCTGTTTTCTCTTAGTGCTCTCTCTCTCTCTCTCTTTCTTTCTCTCTCTCTCTCTCTCTCTCTCTCTTTCTTTTCTCTCTCTCTCTCTCTCTCTCTCTCTCTCTCTCTCTCTTTCTCTCTGTCTCTTTCTCTCTCACACCCTATCTCTCTCTTTTGTTCCAGGTAAGCTATTATGCACACCAAAGACAACGAGTTTTAAAATTAAAACAATTTAGTCGAGTTTGTATCCAGGCAAAGGAAGTATGACTCTTTTGAACATCTGCCGCATGACTAATATGTAAGCATCTCATGAAGTGGCTTAATTGTTTTCCCACGCTGTGGCATGAAGTCACTTGGCTCGGATTGCCACGCGCCTCTCTGATAACTGCATCCTGTATCTCCGTACCTACTCATCTACCTAATTAACAACTTCCACTGGATATTGCCTAAGAACCTGTTTGTGTCTCAATATTTGTCATATCGAACTCCATTGAACTCAACATGGAGGTCCTACATCAGCCTCTAGTGGTGAAAGCATGACAAGACACCACCCACCCCCCCTCAAGAGGTTGCAACGCCACCACTTGTGCAGCAGCCCTGCTCCATCCTCAGAGATTACTGCTCAATGGCCTTTCACAGCCTCGGCTCCCTTCATGCCTGCCAGCTTCTATATTCAGCATTACGGGCCATTGAAGTACTGGCATATCTAGTGTCTCACACCACTCTGCCTTCAAAATAAGTGGTGGCCACTGGGTTCTGATATTTACGGAGGTTACTCTATCCGTCCGGCTCCCGGCTGCCAAAACACTCACACTGTCCTCTTGTTCTGATCAAGCACCGCATAAGAATGATGAGAGGAATTGCCCAATTTATTTTTGTCCCCACAAACCACAGTGTGGGTTCAAATAGGGCATCTCCGATTGCATAGTTTACACAGAGGTACAAGACGGCGAATGTTGTTACTGATGCTGAGTTCTCTCCTCTGAGGAAGCAGGGCTGGGTCAAGGGAATGCTTCATTAGGTTTCGCCACTGCAGAGGCTGTGGTTTGTGCCATAAGGTTAAGTTAAATGATACCAGTTTCTGATCAAATGAGTGATCAAACATGGAATTATGGATTAAAGAATATGGAATTAATTTAAGAATGTTGTTTGGCTATTTGGTTTGGTTTTGAATATGTTTGTGTGTGTACAGCAATAGAGCTATTAAAATGAACCAATTTGAAAGACCTCTATTTGTGAATAAGAATAAATAACTGCAACAATTACATTTTACTTTGTTGTTTAATAGGGGACATGCTTGTTTTGAGAAGGACCTGTTGATCTTGTTGTTGATCATTTCACCTTGAGGAGGAGACTAGGCCTAGGTTGTAAATCACTGTGGTTTCATGAGTCATTGACTCATTATGCCTTATTTTCGAATACCATAGATCAAACCACTTCCTCAAATCCTTACTTAAGCCTGTGTAGGCCTACATGGACTTACTCAAATTACATTGAATTAACCCCTTACAACAAATTGCCAATCTCGTTTTGTCCCACATTATTGGTGTTGAAGCAGGTAGGCCCTGAAACCCTGAAAAGTGACCCACAACGGTAGACTACCAGCACATGCTCAAGCTGACCAAACGTGTCGTGGGCTAATCATTTCTGCGTAGGCTACCGAAAGGTCAAGATCGCAACCTCAGAAAAGCGGCTGTCAATGGAAACGCTCAAATATCTCTTGTCAGCGAGGTGCCAAACAGTCCTGTAGGCCTCTACTGAAATGAAGGAATAACCGTAATGACGGTGGACAACGTCTCACTGTGTAGGCTATGATTTTAAGCATACGGACATTTTACAAGACGTGTCTCATTTACTCAAGTCCACGAGACCAATAAGCTAGGGGGCGAGAAGGTAATCGGTTTGCGGAAAGTAAAATCTCTAGGCCTATTTGGCGTATGTGCAATTAACTGTGTCAAAGACAGTCAAATCTGTCTGTAAAATAGTAAAATAAAGTCTGTCAGGCCAGATATTGGAGGCTTACATTATGAAAATGAGCACATACTTTCGGTAGGCCTGAGTCCTGATGCCGCTGATTTTGTGATAGGCTACGCATAGAATGTCACACGCCTATGATGTCTTTACTGAAAAAACAGGACATCGGAAGCACCGTTGTGATGAGAGATTTATCATGATGGCATGGCTTTCTTCTAAATGGAATGGTAAGCCTTTTAATACACTTTCCAGCTATTAAGGACTGAATGCACTGAATAGCCTGCACGCGCGCGTTCATGTCATGAAATTAATAATGAGCCTTAAATTGAGGCTTCGAAAATATATGCCTAGTCCTAATAATAACTGGATGCTAACAATGCTGCTCAACATTATGCATACTGTAAAACTGCATGACTTGAAAAGGCAGATAGCATTTTAGAATAACGTAAGTAGGCTTATAGGATAGGCCTATCAACTAGCCCTAATAATGGAGACATTGTGGATGCGTTCGGCACAATAATAAGCTAACAACAACAACAATAATATTATTATAATAATAATAATAATAATAATAATAACAATATTTTCCCTAGGCATTGGCTTTTTATATTTTCCAAGACTATAGAGAGAAAGATGAACTAATTGTACTTTTCCTTTACTTTATCAAACAGCCTACTAGCCAGCCTACAAAACTACTCCATGGCGAGACATTTGCATTTCAAATTATGAAGCTGATAACATTTTACTAAACTTCACACAATCACCGAGAAACATACCAGGCAATGGCACTGCATCTGCGATCGCTCTGACATAACGGGCTATCAACAGGTGTTTTGTCCCACAATCCTCTCATTATGAGAAGATAAAAAGCCAACTGAAATGATTAGCTGACTAACAGTAACGATTACAATTTAATTATTTATTTTATCACAATATGTGCCTTAAATGTGTCTATCATGCAAGACAGGCTACACATGCTTCATACAGTAGCAAAAAAATAATAATAATAATAATAATAATAAATGCGCTGATGATTGCTGTTGTCTCGTTCTCCAAGCGAGATCGAGTTCCATAGGCTTTTCATTCAGATTCATAATTGCAATTCAGTCACTAATTAATCAGCATTCGGTTTAGTCATGTGTAATTTCTGCCGTTGTGTCGTGCTGACCCAATTTTTTAATTCGTAATAAAAAAAAACAACCAAAAATGTTATGCCTACTGCCTAGGCTACACAGCTTTTAGCCTACATTACAGTAGCATATATTATGAGAGCTCTAGGCAACTTACCCGAACATGAATGTAGAGGTTTGGGACGGACGACGAGAGAAGGACACACCGAATAAAGCGAAAGCTTTTCGAAGTAATCACAAGTTTCCTTTGAGAGGATTTCGTCGATCATGAACGTCTTGTAGCGCCGCCTGGCTGCTTTCAGTTGGCCTGGCGAGGCGAGTCTCAGCTCGGCTTGACAGTGCATGTTCGCTCGCTGTGTGCGCGTCACTGCGCAGTAAAAGTTCTTAAAGTCAAAAACAGCAACCGCTCAACAGACCAAAGTTAAAGAAACGTCAAAGTCTGCTGCTGTGTTATTGATGCATGCCGGCAGAATATTGAGAATAGACAGTGTCCGGTCTTCAGTGTGTCATCTGCCTCTGTCAGTGTCTGAAAGTGCAATGAGCTGCACTGACTTCCGAGCGGATACTAATGATCTGAGTTGAACATGCCCGCAACCTCCGCTATATAAACCAACTCCCCAATCACAGTAACAACAGATCTAATCTATCTCTCTCTCTCTCTCTCTCTCTCTCTCTCTCTCTCTCTCCCCTCTCTCTCCCTCTTGCTAGTAAACCAATGACGCACATATGCAAAGTGAAATGTTGACGTTTGAACATTTCAATTATATTCTTTAAGGACAACAACACAATTGGCATAAGACATTAAAACAACGAAGAACTTGTGTGACCTATGTTTAGAATTAAAGTAGTTCTAGGGCAATGAATTAAAAGCCGTATGAACATGCGGCAATATTAATCAAATGGAAGCAATGGAATTCATCAGAAATTGTTAAAGTAGACTAATCGCGTAGGCTTCTACTTGCAATAATGATATGTCGATTTGCTTTATTTCATTTAGGGCATAGGCTTACGTGTATTTATTTATCAGTTTTCGTTATGGATATCTAAGTGTCATAATTTTCCTGTTACTTTATGTTGAACTGTTTTGTCTTCCAAAAATGTTGTAGTCTTTTTTATATTTTTTAAAGAGGGAGACACTATTTATTTAAAAGAAAAGGACGGAATTAACACAATTCTACTTTTTCCTCTCCAGAAAATTGTTTTTAACTTTGAACTACGCTCCCCTAACGGATCTTAAAACAGCTGTTCTAAATTATGAAAAACAGACTAATAGTTGTTATTGAATGTCGTTATAGCAAATAACTCACAAGTGTTCTGTGATTTATTTAATTGAAGCCGATGCGCACACCTGTGTATTAAAACTTTCAACAAGAGGCAACATGTAGCCTATTTGAAACCTTTAATTATGCCTTGTTTATTTTGTAATGTTAATGTAGGATGCAGTGTAGGCCTAATAACTAGGCTAAATTCTAAGTTTGAGACAATAAAAGTTGGATCTCAACGTTTAGAATTTCAACAGTGCGTTTTGAAAAAACACGTATCGCCCTATAAATTGTTCGATAATGTTAATATGTACCCTATATAGCCTACTTATGAATCCCTCGGCTAAGTTTGCGAGAAAACTCCATTGCCCTAGGGCAAACAAATGCATTCACGATATAGGGTAGAGTATGCATTGCACTGTTGGCTTTTAATTATTCGCGAGTCAGACAGTAATTAAAATGTGAATTAAAACAAACTTTTTACGAACGAACTTTTACTTTTTTTGCAAAATGATGGTTGCGCCAAGGCTTGCTTAAACAGGGACAGTTATGTATAAAGCCTAGGCTATAGACTACTGTTGCGTTTTATTAGGCAAAATTGCAAATTGCAAAAAAAGTAGCTTAATCCTGCAACCTGAACATAACTTCTTATTTTTGGATTTCCGTGGCTGTATTTTAACACTATTTTCTTTTATTTGACTTTACCTAAGCTTATAGCGAGGTAGACTATAAAGATGGAGAACTACAAAGGTGTCCCCTCTCTAACGCTGTTATTTAATGTGGCATGTTTGTTTTTATTTTAGGAGGTTTTACCAAAGTTTGAAAAAATCGTGACATTAAATGTCAGGCACTATCACCGAGGGAGTAAATGTGTTTTCAAGCAAATATCCCCCAATCGTTCCATAACGAAACACCTTATCCCAAGGCAGAAAAATAGATCACTTCCAAGGCTAAGTGGTAACCTTAAAGGGCATGATGCTTATTACAGATGGATATCAGGCTTTCATCTGAGCTCTGGGGCAGTCTCGAGTTAACATTCTGAAACCTGGGACAGCTCTACAAACGATTATCCTTTCCCAAGCACAGCAGTGTATATATAACACCACAGAGGCTATGGCCGGATGGTTCAAAGTATAAAGGATTATGAAGAGGAAATTTAGTGATCTACATAGGAAAAGCTTTGGTCCTTTTGAGTTTGAGGGCTTGATCAAAGGGAGATCGGAACAACTGGACAAAGCAGTGCACTCTGTCTGACTGTATCAGGGTAGAACAGGGGGAGGGGGGCATGAGTCCAGTGTGAAACCTGAGTGCTAAGATCCAGGGAGGTGGACGCCAGCTCCTGGACAGGACCAGATGGGTGGGCAGTGGTGGGGCTGGGGGGTGAGGTTTGTGTAGACCATCACAAGGGCGCATTTCTAAAAGTTTGCACAGCAACCAACACCCGTGTTATGGAGGGGAGCAACATGTGTGTGATGTGTGTGTGTGTGTGTGTGTGTGTTGCTGGGTTGGTGGGTGGTAGGGGCTGAGGCAAAAGGCACACTAATCCAGCAGCTCTTAGGCCAGCGACGCCAGCCAGATCAATCAATTAAAACAGTTATGTCCAGAACCCTTCCACCCCCTTCACCCCCTTCCTCCACAACACACACACACACACACACACACACACACACACACACACACACACACACACCCTACCCGCCCCTCGCCTGTGCGCTTTCCCGAATCGGCTGCCTTCCTATCCAGCACCCTACCCGGGAGCAGAGGATCCTCTTCATTAGAGCGCAGCTTCCAGGCATCAGGCCTGGAATCTGACACTCTCCAGATTACGGCAAGACAAAAGGCTTAGAGCGCCTGGGTGCAAATGCACCTCTACTTTTGCCGCGCTGAGCTTTATGAGGACGTACGAGCCCGGTGATGTGAACGGGAGCCGCTTGCCAGGGGTCCAGTAAGCACTTTCGGAAGGGTAGATTATGACCTCGATGTGGACACTAAAGGATTTCTGCTGCTGCGCTCACTTTGTTGTGCCAGGGATAGAGGAGTCACAGCTTAGGGAGCTAATTGTAACATGAGGCCTCAATCATGGCTTCAACCTCCATATTTGAAGAACAAAAGGGATTGGATATATTGGGCTGGATACTCGCACATAATCCAGACACCGAAAGAGGTCATCATATGGAATGACAAGGAGGACACAGTATCAAGGTTGGGATGGACACTGTTTAAAAACTGAACCATATGAATGACAGGTCAAGTGCTTCTCAAATATAAAGTGATGCAAGAGGTTCCCAAGCAACATGGTACTTCAGATTTGCTTCTTCATTGATTCCCTTCCCTTCCCAGATTTGCTTCTTTCTTTTTTAAGTGATAGCCTGGAGATGAACAAGGATATAGGAGAGTAGGAAATGGCCACATTCAATCGGACAATCAACTAGAACCAAACCTTTAAGATAATACTCTTTAACCCAAATTTGCATTTTAATCAGTGTTTCGTCTAAATACATGTTACAATTAATAATGATATAATATGCAGCTAAACTGTTCGCTTTGTATTTCCCTCATGGAATAGTTCGCTATTCTGGTTCATACAAGGCTCCGTGGCTGTATAATCATGCATGAGACACAATGGATAAGTTGGGCTATTTTTTTTCCATGTCTGCCTTGTTTTGTTAATTGATTCCACCATGACGCTATGTGGCGCCACCTGCAGACTACCATATAAACCCTTCTTAAGTAGGCTGGGTGTTCTATCTATTTAAAGTCAGCTATAGTCTTCAAAAGAAGCAGTGCTGAACTGATGTCAAGGGGTTTACGGATAACAAGGCACATCCTCTGAAGGCCTACTGAGAAAATAAGATATGAATCTTAGCCACGATAAGCTCTCGGGTTGTACACTCACATGGTTATCTATAGTGTGCACAGTAAGGCGATCAGTAGATTTTGACATGCCAATCGCAAGCATGTCACGAAATACAGAACTGTTAATTTACATAGCCTACTTGCATGGCAATATGATGAAACAAGTAGCATGAGGATTCCATTTTTATTAAAACTGATCGGTCTGCAATCTTTCGGTCTATAAACAAATAATGTTCAGAGACCTTACAATCAGGGGCAATGCCATTAAAGGACTAAAATCTGGTATCTAGAATGCATTTCTTTTTTTTATATAAATGTAAAAGGAGGTTTTTTTTTTTTTAATTGATGGATAAACCTGAGTATTCATTCTTATGGCTCCTTATATATATATATATTTTTTTTTTTTTTGTTCCAACACAATACCATTATAAAGTACACATTTGTCAAAGAAAAACAAAAAACAAAAAAACAGTGTGTTCATTTTTGTATTCATGATGAATTTGATTCCCCCCCCAAAAAAACCATCCAATTTGGAAAAAAACTTGTATAAACTCACTTAAGAAAGGTTTTACGTTAAAAAGAATCCAAATTCAGTGGTTTAAAAATCCAACCAGCTATAACCTTTTTTTTTTTTTTTTTTAAAGTGTTCATGAGGTGATTAAAAATATTCTAAAAACATCTTAAATCTCAGTTCTTTTTTTTTTTTTTTTTAAAAGAAGAATTCCAGTCGTCAGTATCGTCGATAACGTCCATCCCGTGGCGTGTCTCTAGAACCCTCTCGCTGGTCCCGCCTCCTGTCGGGGTAGTCTCGGTTGCGGCCTCCGCTGCGGTCGTCGTGGTGATGGAAGTCGCGGCGGTGCCGCTCCGGCCCTGCGTCGCTGTAGCGCTGATCTCGGCCGTGATGGCCTCCTCCGGAGTCCTGCTGGTGGGAGTACCGATGTCCTCTCGAAGACTGGTTCTCCAGCTGCCATGGGCTTTCTGCAGCAACACCACCACCTCCTCCTCCGACTCCACCAGCGGCTCCTCCAAACGCCGGCGGGAAGCCCATGGGGAACGCTCCGTTCAGTTGCTGGAGCTGGTGCATCTGCAGCTGCCACATGTTGTTCATCTGCAGGGGAGACGACAAGTTTATTTATTTAAAAATAAATAAAAGTGCTGGCAAGATGGATGCTGGCCTGACGCAAACCGCACTATGGGGATTTGGAACTGTAAGCCAAGTGGTATTTTCTCCTGGTTCCTTTATGGAAGGGTTGACAGGTTAAGTTAAGACGTTTCTGTCAGCCAAATTCCACTTGCTCTGAAAAACTTAACCGGTGCCATACAATGTGCCAATACCATGACTCGGAAAGGGAGCATTTATTTTAAATTCTAGGCTAGCAGCTCGTTCAGCAAATGTATGATGTCATGTCCTCCAAAGCCATTCTGAGGTAGATATTAAAAAAAGGAATTCATGATTCTTATAATAACACCAGGAAATGTTGGAAAGGGTGGTATTTGCCATGTAAAAAATACAGGCCAAGGTTCATTCTCAAGATGTACATATAAATAGAAATTGCCAAAAGAATCAGATCTGCTTGATTGCAAACATTGTAGGAGAGAAGACAAAACAAATGGCTGTTTTAAGCCTCATATGTCGCTTTCCATGGCAAACACCATTTTTGATATGATAAACATTGCTTTAACCCACATCATATCAGGAGTTTGGTTGGGAGTGATCTACAAAGGGCCTGACTGAAGAACAGGGACAAATAAATCATTTTAATTTCACCACAGGGAGAAGGGGAAACCTCTCCCACAACACTCAACTGTGTTTCATTCCGTTTCATTGTACAATATCTGTATATTATACAATATTAATGCAAATGGTAAGCTAGCACTGCTTTGTTCGTTTTGTTCATTTGCACCAGGATATCACACTAGCAACAGACTGTAGCCTACGCGCTAGCTGATGGCAGACAGTTGTTTCTTTTTGCTTTTCTGCCCACACAAGCAAAACGACCCAACAGGACAGACAGCATCGCAACGCCTGCTTTGAAATCACTTACAGTAGGTGTGTGTTTGGCTAACACAACAAGGTGCAATACTGTCTTACAAAATCAACAAAAAATCCAAATGAGAAGGTACATGGCGGCACCCCCACCCACCCACACACAATATGACAAGCACTCATACCAACATTTGGCACTGTATTGACACAGCACAGGGCACATTTGAGCATAACGGGTTGAGCAATTAATGACGTTTTTAAACGGAAGAAGGAAGTTCGGGAGGAGCGTAACAAAATGTTCTATGCCTACAGCGTCTTTATCATGTAATTTATTCCCAGCCTACCTGTTCATGCTGCAGCATTTGGTTTGATCACTCGCTTTCAACCCACCACCTCACCTCATACATCCGGGATCCCATAGGAATATCATAGCATTTAGGGGAGTAATGCATGGATCCTGCTTGATTCCTGCCTGTGCAGTAGATTCCTGCACGATTACTGCCAAGCACTCCATGACCCTGGCTAGAGATCTCACCAAACACGCTTTTTCACTTGCTTTCCTTTTTAGCTAATTTGGAATGTGAACTCGTGAAGTAGTAGTAGTAGTAGTAGTAGTACTAGCAGTAGTAGTAATTTTTAAACATCCAGAGGAACATGACTGATAACTTTAAATTATAGAAATGGTCATTTTTATATATATCTGGAGGTTTCACAAAAATGCTGGGGCTTTGAAGGAATTAGTTGACAAGAAAAAAAAAAAAAAAAAAAAAAAAATATAGTGCGAGGACACACCAGAGCGATGTGCTGACCCATTCAGACTTGCATGTCGGGTTGTGACTTGTGTACATGATATTAACCAGGGGTTCAGGATTTGGAGGGTAAGTTAGCATCCTGACACCATCTTTAAAAATGGTGTCTGACATGTGTTCACTTCTGGCACCATTTTCACAAACAAGCCAATTAGCTGCCACATTTCCCATGGCCTCAAATTATGTCATCCATATGGGTTGGCAGATCCTCCCAGCAGGAAATTGCCAATTCAACCACATATCTATCATTGTACACCATGTTGTCTCCATCTGTAAAGTGGCACCTGATTGTCTAACTCTATGGTGCCAGAAATTAGCCTTGTGAAATGTTTAAAAAGATGCTTACGGTGAATTTCAAAGCTTTTTTGGGCCATTGAAATGAATGGGGGTGGTTCTTGCAATGCCAACATGAATCAATCATCAGTCTCTTGTGATGAATGAATAATTAAGTACACAAACTCACCAGGGCTTGCCTCTGTAGTGAATCAGGTGAAGAGAAAGATCTCTGCATTTGAGGAGGAGTAGAGAAGAGCGGAGAGCCCATCTGATCTGGCCGGTCATACCTGAACAAAAAAAAACATTTTATATTAAATCACTTATATCATACAATCATATTTACACTTCAGGTAAAATATACAGTTAATCAAACAAACCAGGGGTTAACTAAAAGGCAAGATTTTCTTGAAGCTGCCTACATAAGCCAGTGACTTTGCTTTGTATTATAGCCCTCTGCACAACTTGCATGCTTAATTACCTTCCAGGTGTGTTTGATGGACTAGGATTCTTCCCCTCTTGGTTCATATGGCTACTGCCTGTAGCAAGAAGACAGATTTAGCGTAACTGCTTACTTCTATTAAGCTGAAACACTAATACCAAACACAACCATTAAAAAGTTACCTGATCTGAATTGAATTTTTAGTGCTCTCCCAAACAGCTTTGTCCCGTTGAGCAACTCCATGCCATAGGGTACAGAAACCTCATGTTTAAAATTGACAAATGCAAATTGTTTTGCTCTTCCATCATTGTCCTTGGGGATTTTTACTTTGATTAGAGGGCCAGCCTGCATGATGACAAAACAAAGTTTTCCAAAAGTCCCAAGTAAAAGCCTAGGCAATAGATAGCTATAGATCAATGTATCAACAGTTAGCTTATCACCACACAGAAGACAAGCAACCTCATCACTTCAGACCAACGTCAACAAGAAATGTTTGCAACACTGAGATCACAGCTCTGGCACCCTCGCTGAAACTGCAGCGACTGAAGAGCAGTGGCAAGGACTACACAGATACTGAGAAGACTCATATAGTCCCTACTTTCAGTGCGATTAGGCACACAAAAAACGAGACATGAAAAACTATTCCATTAATTTTCAAGGACTCAATCAGGTAACGCTACGCTCCAAATGCAGAAGAACGTTAACGTTTACCATTAGGATGCTAACGAGAGTGCCACTGTGTTAAGTTAGTTTGTCCATGATGTTACGCCTTTACACGTGTTTGAAATACCTACTCGAAAATTAATTAGACACTTAAAATGTAAATGATTATCAGATAACCAGATAACTGATAGCTGTTAATTAAGCGCTAACGTTGTCCATAAGCTAACGTTAGGCTACGTTTTATTCATACCTGTAAAAACAACTCGAACAACAGCTCTTCTGTGACTTGTGGGTCGAGATTTCCCACAAAAAGAGTCCGATCCGCTTCATCCAAAACACCCATTTCTGGTGAATGTATAAAAGGAAATACCTTTTACCCCGACTAAGTATTTTGGTTGGCAGTTACGTCTGGTTAGCCTGCTGGCTAGCTAAATAAACAGGCCTGAAATGGCCGTAAAGCGATTATGTGCCGTAGGGGGGCGTACTGTCGTACATTCACAACGACAATCGAGTTTTCAGTCAATCGGGTTCTCCCTTCCATTTATGCAAGTGCATGCAAAATAAAGACTTTAAATGTCTACTTTGCATTTTCAGTCCAAAGATGTGATGTGGCATTCTAAAACCTACATCCTCAAAAGTAAAATATTTCACGTAGCCTGTAATTGGCTTAATGCATGGTCTTGAGGGACACTGTGTAGGCTACCAGAAGAGGCACTGTTTTGGACGATTAGAAGTCAAGTCAAGTTACTTTATTTGTCCCCCCATGGGGCAATTTGTTGTGCAGCAAATAGTATAGTACAAATCACACACACAGTAAAGAGGTTGCCTACCTTGCAGGCATAGTTTAAAAAAAGGTGACAACTAAACAGTCAACAAATGTAACAATAGAATAAGTAAAATAGAATACAAAAAAGGGCTAATCATATCAAGGTCTTCTGACTTGTCCACATTAAGGTCTTCTTGGCATTAAGCTTCCTAAGGCAATGCAGGCACTGCTGGCCTTTCTTGCCAAGCAAACTAGTATTTGGCTCAAAACACAACTTGTCATCAATAATGGATCCAATACTTGTACTCTTTAACAACCTCTATTTCCATTAGTTTTTACAGTGTTACAGACATTATGCCTAAAGTCAATACACATGTCCTTAGTCTTTGAGGCATTCAGTTCAAGAAAGGCATCCTGACACCATGTTACAAAATGGTCAAAGACCGGACCCTGTGAAATTTCCTCGTTGTTCAGTAAGCTGACAATAACCGTATCATTAGCAAACTTCACCAAGCGTCGGTTATCGGTTGTCACAGAGCGACAGTCATTTGTATACAGAATGTAGAGGAGAGGGGAGAGAACACACCCCTGCGGTGAGCCAGTTGATGTGAGGGCCAAGTCAGAGAGGTGACCATTGACTCTCACTTGCTGAGATCTATTAGTGAGGAAGTCGAATATCCAGCCCACAAAGTTGGCCTCCAGTTGGAACTGATGCAAGAGCTTCTCAACCAGCAGGTGGGGCTGAATGGTGTTAAAGGCTGACGAGAAGTCCACAAACAGTAGTCTGGCATGGTTTTGCTCTGGGCTGAATATGTTGACAGAAGAACTCTTTATGTAGGCAAAGAGAGAACTGGTGGTGGCATGTATTTTCTGAATATGGAATGTTTCACCTACAACACTGGCTATGTTAATTGTAAAGGATTGTACTCCTCTATTGTAGACCAGTGAAACTTCAGTCTGGAGTACCAAGATCTCTGTGCTGTCTCTTTCATGTTGTTGGCATGATACAATGGCATCCAAACCATGGGAATCATCATTCAATTAGTAACACTGTAATCATCATGATGATTTACTGGAATCATCATTCAATTAGTAACACTATCAAACTGTATCAGAGCTACAGAAAACTTATCAGCTTTTTGTGGGTAGATGCTATGTTAGCGGATGCATGATGTGTTTCTCATATTGCCTAGAATAATTTAATTATGAACCCAATGCATGAGGCAACGAGGTGTGCCATCAATAAAAAATACAAATTGTAACCCCCTTCGCATCCACTTAAACTTGTGACCTTGGGGTGCGGCTGGAAGACAGCTAATATAGTCCCAGCAGAGATAACCTAGTCTGGCTAAGCTCTTGCCAGCAGGTGGTCTCCTCATCCATTAAAAAGAGACTCGACTACCAGAATGCTGATGAGACATTCCCGTGGCCGCCCAAGTAAATGCCAAGATCAGATTGCTGAGTCGCAGTCCCTCAATACGGAGCCTTGGGCGAGGCAATCCCACAGAGCTTTAGTGCCAAGCCAGGCAGCCATGGGAGAACCTGACCACCATGATAATCAGGCGCTGGCTAGACCTTGCCTGCTGAATTAATTAGTATAATTGAAAGTGTAATGATTTTTCAGTCACGCTTGAGGGACACATAGAAGGACTACAGCTGTGTCTTGTGCTCGTGCTCAGATAGGCGTGGCACATCGGAGAGGTCCGCCTCTCACTGCAGCAATCGTGCCATTTAAATGACCGATGAACTGGTGCATTTGGATGTTTCGTGTGCACAGTGTTTTTACAACATCCTTTCACTACATTCACTAACACAACCATCACAAATGAATTCCTTTATTTATTTATTAAGAGTGTTAATAGTGGCAACCCCGCTTGTAAATCAAACAGATGTAATTTTGTGAAAAACGTATACCATGTTTTCTGGGTACAACCTACTTCAGAGTTTGCCCAGGCCTACTCTTTACTGGTTTAGTTCCAACATACACTCGACACTCACTAACCAACCAATTTTCCCATGGTCCTTTGACATTACATGCTTGAATAATTATTCTGAGTAATTTTGTGACTGTAAATGTTGTTACCATTTTTTATTTAGTAGTGTAATAACATGGCCACAGTAATAAAATTTTGGTTTATAGGATCTAATTTAAATGTTTTTGGCTGGTGAAAGTAGTTTTCAGTATTTCAATTGGCAGCTCTAAATATCAGGACTGTAAAAGCATAAAACCACACCTGTGCCGTTCTCTTTAACATCACACGAACAGGAATATTTTTTTGTCCCAGGATAGCAATTATATTTTATCTCTGCTTTTCCACAATGCTTGGCTTTATTACACTTCCAGAGAACTTTAAGGAATTATAATTCTTAAGGAGTGGTGTCATAATATTGCTGAATGTCTTCGTCAACAGATCCAGATGAGCTGTTTTTTAATGTTTGCTGTGACCTTTTTGTTACGACCTGACAGAGACTTAAAGTCATTCATAACTGAGATGTGAAAAACTGCTTAATGTTGCAGATGCTTTCAGAGGAAAATAAGTTTGTGTGTTTGGTTCACATTCCATATAATGGTACAGTACACATAGCATCGGGTTGAACAGATGATATGAGATGATAAGGTTAAAAACAAACATATTCTAACATCAGCTATGCTAGAGTTTGCATGGCATGAGGACATCTATGAAAAGAATTCCCTTGCACTTTGGGGTATGATCTCTCATGAATTTGCAGTAGATGGCAGTGTTGATCCTCTGAAGCGCTGATGCTTCTTTGGAGGTAGCATCTAAGCTCCTGGAAAACAATGTTTGGAGCTGTTAAAATATAAGCAGTTATTATTTGACTCTGGGGCCAAGGTGCTTTCAGGAGAGCTTTGATAGAAAGAGGAGATAGAAATGGGTAAAGACAGATGTACTCCTCTTTTGGCCCTGGCAGTTCATTCCCAAATCCCCTTCTCTCCCTCTCTCTCTCTCTCTCCTCTCTCTCCCTCTTTTCAGTGTATGTCTTGATGTCTGTCTTCCTTACCTCTTCCTTGCTACTCTCTAGTCAAATACTGAAGATGTGAAACAAGGAAGCTGCAGCTGTGTGCACGAGCACATTCCAAACTCCTCTCTGTTGCACTCTGTTGGCTGGCTGGGGGAGTATGGCAGCCGCACAGATGCTGCTCCTTGGTGTGACAAAAAATATTGGCTAAAAACATGTCAACATGAATTATATCTAGGGTGTGACTCTGCGGCGCGTCTCATGGAAGAAGAGTTACATTTCACCATGATGAGAAATCTCTGAGCGATGTCATAGGGAAATCCTAATTAGATGATAATAATGGCAACATCAGAATATTTAATGTACAGCGTGTGTCATCTCCCATTTCACCACTGTATGGCTGTGTTTCACAAGCAGTCAGTTATTTATTTATTTGTTTTCTCTCTTTCTTGTTGTTTTGGTTAGTTTGCTTCATTGGTTTCGTGTTTTGAAAAAAAGATGTAAAATATGTAACAATGTTGATGATTTCTAACGAGCATTAGCATATGTGCATCCAGATATGGTAATGTAGAGCTCTTGGGGCTGGGTTGTGTATCCAGCAGCTGCAGCAGCATCGGCTTCATCTTTGGGCTGAAATGCTGTTCTCCAGTCGGTTAATGTACTTCCCTCCAAGATTAGTATGCCGTATATATTTCAATATCCATGCCTTATTTCATCCATTAACCTTTAGTTCGTTTTTGCAATCGGCCTCCTTGACTAATTACTTGGAATGGCATGTATTGGTTTTACTCCAGTGGCTGTGGTAGAGCTAGAGCCTTGCCAATCAGTTTCAGTCCAATCATTATAGAGACACTTAAGTGTATTGAATGTAAGCTAGAAATGTGTGTGTGTGTGTGTGGAGGTACCACTCCCGGCCTGGGATGTCAAAACGTCACACTCAGTATGATTACCACACATGGCTTCTTGGCTGCTGTGTGTTATCTCGTATCTTGCGGCTTGTAGAACAAACATCGGCATTATTTTGATTGAACTGGGAAGCGTGATAATGGAGGTGTATGGAGCCCACCCCTCCCCATGGAAAGCCTTCTCTTCTCCTGGCTGACTGCAGCCCATCCACCCACTCCAGGGAAATGGACATGAATGGGCATTCAAAGAACTGAAAAGCATGGCTGGCCGGTAGATCTAGGCCACCAGCCTAGCACCACGTGGTCACGTGCTGTTTTTGTTCCCGCACACTTAACCTCCCACAAGGATGTGTGCATAGTCACCACCACTCACACTTGAGTCCTTCATTCCTCTTTTGCTCTCTCACTCATGTGCTCTCTTTCTCTCTCTCTCTCTTTCTTCCCCTCTGGCTCAATTTATTCCTCTGTTCATTCATTCATATTCATAATTCATGTGGAATGAAGTGATTCAGGATCATTAAATGCACATGAATATTTGTGGGATGAAACTTTAATTAAGCTGTTCGTTCTCCTGCGCACGATGGCGGTTGCTGAGTGGCTCCCCGCTGGGCCGAGCTGGTCGTGGGCTTAATGGTCTATACCTTTATGATAGTGGCTCTACTTGGTCCCTTATCCGCACGCTCCAGCCTAACCCTTCCCACCCTCCACTCCTCCTGGTCCAGGCTCTCACCAACGATTGCTTTTTAAATGGTTATGGGTGCCATGCTGGGTGTGCAGATCAATCTTGCTTAATGCAATGGACCAGCAGGGTCTCAGCCCCTTGCTGTATTCACATGTTAACGTCTAATCATTTATGGATCTATTGCGCACATGGATGGGGATATACAAAGTAGAGTGTGTTTTAAGAGCAACGAACGTGCTGACAAAAGTTTTAGCGTGGTACTGTGTTCTAACAGGCTTGCCAATGTGTTGCTCGTTTGGAGTGAGATTCACGCCTTTGCAGGTAATTTCACGTTGAATTTCACGTTGTCTCATACAATCACTCCTGGACTTTTTCCATTAACGGTGATGCATGTCAGGCATAATAGAGCAGACGGGACACTCTGTCTTTCGCCAGACAGTTCCAAAAGTTGGTTACCCTAGGTTACACATCTCCCAAAGTGACACACAGCTTTGCAGTTCCAGTAGTTTACTCCTCCAGTGTTATGCAGGGATGTGATTCTTCTTGGCTGAGTGCTTCGGTCTTGCCATTGGGATCAACTTGTCGGAAGGAGTTGAGACGTGAAGGTGCTGAACGATAAAGTCTCAAGGGGAGGGGTGGTGTGTTTGTGTGTGTGGAGGGGGTGGGGGGGGGTTGAGGAACGTTCCAGAGTTCAATCAGAGGAACGTGCGTGCCCAGGTCACAGCTCTTGTACCGTTTCCCCTCACCACTCTCCCAGTGTGCGGTTTTGTGTCATCGGCCCTCTGCGGCGAGGGTCGTTAGCGCCGCCCCATCACTTCCTGTAGTCTGCCTCCCAGTGCCGGCTCTCAGAAGGGGTTTAATTACTTCAATGAAGTTCATCATTAAAAGCGTGGGTGGGCGAGGTACAGGGAGTGAGGGAGGCACAGTGCCTAACATCATGAATCATATGGTCAGAATTTGTATATTGTCCACCCACACACACACACACACACAGGCACGCAAACATCCTTCCCCAGACAAGGAGGGCTACAGCGTCAGCAACATTTATCACACTCGGCGAGTTTTTGCCTCGTACTCAAAGCAGCCTGTTGAAGTGCGCGCACAGACTCAGACACACAGACATGCACACATTGGTCTGGGACACACAAACTCCCCAACACAGACACACACACACTGGCCTGGTACGCACAAGCGCACACATATAAACTCAGAGACAGACAGACACACACACTGCCACAACTTGCGTCAGAGGAGCCTTGCAGGACACTATCTGGTAAGTCATAAGCACGCGCCGGCGGGCACAATTAACTGACGGAGAGTAGATCTGAAGTATCAGATTTCATATCTCAAGCATCCAGAGATCGGGATCCATCATGTCTCTCTTGTTTGATGCTTTGGTGCCCAGGGAGAGGATAATGAGTGCTGTCAAGGAAGCGCCGGTCGTTTCGTTCACTGTCTTTAAGGCACGTCTCATGTCAACCAGGAGGCCCCCACGTGCAAATTAAAAGTCAGCCGTCCTGAAAAACCCAAGCAAGAGGCCCCACCACCAGTATCGGACTTAAGACAGCTACTAAGCTTGAAATCCCGTATTGATTCGCTAAAGACATGGTGTACATAATAATGCGGGGATACTGGGAGAGCACTGATATTAAACTGGCGATCTGACAGACGATTTGTTTCATGAGTGTGTTTAATCTGGTGTGATTAAAATGAATCTTGACCCAAATCATGATCACCTATTAAAGTTCATTTGTTTTCTCAAACCAGCAAGGGACCTGCTCTCTTGACCATTCATGATGCAATTAAGTTGGAACTGGTTGCAAGTGGGAATCAATAGAAGCAACTGGCTTGGAGGAAACTCGTGTCCTTGAGAATTAAAGCCCAAAGACATTGACTGTGTGATTGTATGTTGTAACTAGGCTTTGTGTCAATTTCACATCAATTTTAACAAACGCGGCTGAAAATGGGATTTTGATGAATATATTCCCCCAAGACTTGACTCCAATCCCCTATTGAGAAACAGCCGGCTCATTCTAATTCGTCTTTCACCTTTTTTCTCCTCACTGGGCTTTTTGTTTGGAAGGTCATATGAGGTAAATTTAGGTACGCCAATTCAATTCCAAATATTCTATTTTTTTCCCTCTCATTTAGTACCTTAAATGAAAATTCATGTGGACTGTACACATGACGAAATGTCTTCTGAGGTAAAGCAGCAGTGTTCTAAGAGTTATCGAGTTGAATTTATTCTCTCCCCTAGCATGATGGTGGCACATCTCAGCATGAATCTGCAAATGACTACATGCTCTGCTTCAAGGATGAAAGCTTTTACCTACTGGACCTCCAGTGGTGCTGCTTAGAACCAACTGAACCATGATGAAGTGATTCATTTGATTATGTATATATCCATCATGTTGAAGGCAACATATCTGGGTATCCTGAAAGACATATATGCACATGCAGTAAAAATATAGGCCTACCTTGGCAGAACCTAAGGACACAGCTGCTGATTGTCTGTCCTTAGTGTTACATTGTGTGATGGTTAACAACCCCTGCTCTTGCCTTGGCAAGAACCCGCCGCTTTCCTGAAGCCAGTGTCGCCATTGCTCAAGTGAAAGAAGACTGCATTTAAGCATGTAATTGCATGCGGAAGCTATTTGTATAGCTGAACATTTTATGGAGTGCAAAAGAAGGTCAAAGAATCCTCAATCTTGTTGGTAACGCTCACTGCGTAAATTAATTGCTGGCGGAGGCTTTGCGAAATAATTGAATTGACTTCCAGACTTATATCTGCATAAAATTGCCAAGCTAACCTTCATATAAGCTCTGAGCTCTCAGGAGACTTTTGTTTGTTTCCTCTCCTTTCATACCCGGCTTACCATTTCTAAAGACGTGCTCTGGAGCTCTCCGGCCTGGCTCTCTCACCTGCCTCGCTGCCTCCCTAACCGTGTTTTGGATGAGCGCTAAAACCAAAATAAGATTAGACAGGTTTGGCCAGGTTGGCTCCGGATCAAATCAACACGACGCCCCGACCTGGGCACTAATCTGTCACTGTCAAAACCTGTCGAAAGGTGCACCGTGTCGTTTGTATGATCTGTTTTGATACTAGGCTCATTAATCATTGAGCCCCTCGTTTGATTTGATCATTTAATGGCACATTAAAAAAAAAAACGGAAGGGGATTTTAACAGGCGTTGGGAAGAGATAGGCATGTGACGAATAAATTGCATGACATGCGACATGAATGTGTAAATAGCGATGAATTAGCCTGTACAAATTAGCATAATAATTGGTGATTAAACGTGTCTTAAGTCTAATGAGGGGAGCAGTGCAAGAGTTGCTGGAGGCATATTATCAATGCATTTTAGCAGACATCTAATGATGTTGACTGAGGTCTGTAGACTGCAGTATGCGCCCTTACAGGTGTTTTTAATCAAAACATGTAGGCTAATGTATTTTTGTATGTATGACCACTCTACCATATTCATTATTAACATTATTATGTATATACAGACAGGTGGAATAAATTTGTAATCCACTGTTATGATATATTTGGGCCATGAGAGCTCTGAATGCATTGAACACGCTTTGGAAATAGCCAGACTTCAGATGAGGAGCCTGGTTCATTTAAGGAACTCAATCTACCTGCAGCCAGAACATTCATATTGGATGGCACATTCTGCTCCGGCATCACGGCTGTTGCTTTTCATTTACAATGCTAACGTGACACACGCTCAGCCAACTAGCTTGGAGGGGGAAAAACTAGAAATCCTCCCAAAATAGCTTGTGTGTATCAACACCCACACGCTAGGGTTCAGCTCTTGCCCTGGGCAATCATATTTCATCAATCTTTCAGCTGTCTATTGACGGGATGTCCGCACGTATTTGTGTGATGGGTGTTGGTGCACTGTGAAATATTAATTTTTATATTCTCTGGGTGGTGTTGCCGAGCGCGGGAGACAAAAGTGATGCCTGTGGCATTTTTCGGACCTCTATTGTATTCATTAACCCAGCTGATAATGTGGGTGGAAAGTAGTACAGCTGACCACTTGTCAGCAATGGGTCCACCACAGCAGCCGAGGCGTGTACATTATGCAGTGGCCCAGAACACACAGGCTGAATACAGATGACTTAGTGGAGGTTACGATCTAAAAGCCCTGCTTTTTACTTGATAACCTTTTCTCAGTGTTAAAAGAGTATGGGTAGAAAATATAGCACTAGGTCACTGTGGTCCTGCTGAATTTGTAATTGCACTTTGATAGCCCTTTTACTAAGTTTGAAATGTGCACACCATGTAGGCTCCATCACAAAAGGGCAATAAAGATGAATATTGAAAGTGGATCATTAAGAGAATGTGTAGTACAGTAATCTGCTTCCTTCTTCCGTATTCATAAGTGCAGTCGCAGATAGCAAACAAAAAAGAAAGGAGTAGGCCTAAGTGCAGAAGCCATTTCCGAAGCTACTGAAGTGTAGATTTGCACACTCTAGTTCACACCTATTCAAAGTGACGGTGACGCAAGTGCCAAGGTTGTGCCGTGGTTAGGTGCCTCTTATTTAAAAAACTGTCAGAAAGTAAATAAATTAGGCGCATCAGTCTGAGCGCAGAGTGCCGGTCCAAATGCCGCTGAGTATAATAATAATGCCATGTATGGATGAGGAAGGAAGGGATGATGGGAACGCTCCATAAATCACGGGCTTCACATTGTACCGGGACGCATGTGGCTGTAATAGCGTTGCATGGTTTATCAACAGTTTACGGCATCGCACTCAAGGCCCCTGGCCTGTAAAGTGGAGATGATGCAAGTGCATCATACTGTTGGGGGAGGGAGGGTGTAAGCTTGTAGGAGAGTATGTGTAGATTTACAGTGCCAGCCATTGTGTTTTCTTAGATGCCCCGCACAAAGCCATAAGCTGCCTGGCAAAACCATAAATCAAATGTGTCGTAGGTAGTGGTGAGTCGGAGAACAAGAGCAAAAGTGTCTATCCATCAATGTAAATGAATGACAAGGGTGTATAGAAATGTGATTGTCGGGAGAGGCGACATTCACAGGTAACAGAATATGGTGCCACAGAGATGCTTGCCTTTTTGCAATGCTTTTTGGGACTTATTGGGCATCTATTAGGGAAGAAATGCGCGTGCGCAAGGCTTGACGACACCAACCTTGCTCCAGCGGCACACCAAATGATTGGCACAGTGTATTCACATGTCGACTTTTTTGACGCAGAAGGGCGGAATATGTGTAGACAACTGCCATGTTGGTGTTACAAACTAACCCCATGCATTTCCATGGATGATTTTTTGATTGCTGTGTCTCCTCATTAGAAAGTCTCTGGTAACTGCCTGTCGTTAGGTTGCCCCGCTTGACAAAAAGACAAAAGGCCTAAATTCTTGCTCAGAAAAAATATCTGGAGGCTGATTACAGCATACACATTTGACTACACTGGATGGTTAGTTAGTATACAGCATTAGGGCAAGTATGACCTCCACATGCTAGGCTCTCAAATGAAAGGGAACATCTTCCCTGTCCTAATTAAGCAGACAGTGGAGGTCAAGCCATACTTAAGTGCTCCACTAAAAGAACACTATGTTACATGATCACCTCATTTTCATAATTTTAAAGCAGGCTAATGAGGAAAAACTTTAGTTTTGCCCGGAGCCGGCATTGTTTGTTTGATGCTATTTTATCATTTGGTTAAATGTTAATGAAGTTTTCATTTCATTTAGACCGATTTAATATCACACTCTGAGGATTCTGCCCCTGTTTGAGCTGTTAGGAATCCAAGCTGGTGTTAATATTCTAGTCACAGAGTAGGCTGTTGACTTAATCGTCGGGTGTTATCAAATCATGTTCTTTTACCTAATGGACCATCTGGAGTCCTGTGAACAACAGTGACATTGACATAATGATTGCAATATCATCAGTTCTTGTGCAGTATGGATTCTTTTATTTTCTCTTTTCTTTTTTTCTTGTGACTTTGTCTATTTTTCACTGTCTGTTTTGTGCCCATGTCTCAAAACAGCACTTAAGTGCTATCAAGCAGTTTCTTCTTTTCCTAAACTCTTTAACAGCTCATTTTGAACAGTAAGTCATTTCTGTTCCCACCCACAACATACATACACCCATTTGCGAGGAGACAGCACAATTAATCCACAACACTTCTCCACCTACACACCTATTAGCGTATGCTAATTGTGTTGGAATGAGAGGGCATTTGGACCCCGTGCTGTTTTCCCGCGGCGGCTGGTGCACAATCTGAGCGATCGGGATCGGCTGCGGACTGGCAGCAGTAGGGGCAGGCACACCCACTCATGATTGAAGGTGCTGAGAGAGGAGCTTGCCCGTCGTAAATCCGAGGCCACCTCAACTGTCAGGCTCCCAGAGGCAGAGCAGAAGAGGGAGAGTAATGGACACGCGCTAGAGCAAGCCAGATCATTTACACCACCACGGAGTCCATCTTGCCTCCTCTCTTAACATTGTATTGTTTAAACTGAGACCACGCCATGTGGAGTAACCACTGGTCAAATGCAGTCAAAATACCTTTGAGGCTTTGTTTTTACATTACACTGTGTGTGACCAACCCGGTCTCACAAGTCCTCTCTGAAGTCATCACGAAAATAAATCTATTAAAACGTGCTGCGATTACGATAAAGGCCCTTTTTTCGTGCAAGGACAACGCTCCCCTACCCTATGTGTGACACATTCTGTGTCTCATCCTTCCACAGCTGTATGCTGGGTCAGGCTGAGCTTTGCTCAGAGTTATGACAATAGTAAAGACTTATGCCAGGCCATTGTTAATGTCTGTGCTCTAAAACAGTTAAGCTCCTATTACTTGAATCAAATTAACTGTTGTCCAGTTATTGCTTCTGTAAGCCTTAATTAATTGACTCTGACGTTTAAAAGGAAGTTCAGTGTTATACAGTAGATTTGTCCTCGTGCTGCAGTCCCTCTTGGCTGTCTTTTCAGTTTCGCATAGCAAATGTACGTATTTAATCTCCTACAACATGGTGGAACACCTGTAATGTCATCTTTAATTAATCATAATGGATGTCCAGGTTGCCTGCAAACATTGCGTCTGTCATTGCCAATGAGAGAGAGTGCCCGGTGTTGAAGCCATCTGTACGGGGGCTCCACCACTGTTCCTACCTGTTAAAAGCTCTTTGTGGATGTATTTTTAAAGCCTTCATCCGCTTCACGTTGACCTCAACAAGAGTGGACCTAGAGCTAAGAGTAGCCAGTGCCCACCAGGGGTGATTGGGAGTGTGACACCATGGGAAGTTTTGTCCACACACACACACACACACAGACACACACACATGGGTCACTGGGGGAGGCCAGGGCAGGTGGCAGGGTGATGCAAGAGAATTGGTCAGAGTTGCAACTCCTTGGCAGATGGATGTTAGCTGTAAATTGGAAGGTTTGTTGCAGGATACCCTTTTTGTCCATTGTGTGGTGGTGGTTGGTGGTTGATTGTCAGCTCTCATTCTAAAGGCAGAACATGAGTTTAATTGGCCTAATTATTTGCAAATAACACAGATGACACACATGTAGATAATTGTTCCTACATTAAAAGCTCTATATGAGCACTTTATGGTCTGCCCAGTATAAATTCTCAATCTTACAAATTTCAGATGTACTAGTAAATTCAATTACTAGAAAATGAGTTCATTTATCTTAAGTATCTGTATCATATTTAAGGATCCAATTTATGTATTGTATGAGTCATCGGAAATGTCCGCAGCATAGAGTTTGAAGTTCCCGTTCCTACACTGGTTGCCTTGACTCCGTCAGCATATAACATAATAATGTCTCTGCCATTTCCCCTGCTGTATATTGTCAGTGTCAACATAGCTCATCGTGTTCTGTAAATGTTTAGACAGGATTACTGGCTCCTGCCTCCTTTTTAGGGAGGATCTGAGGAGGCTTAATGTTCGCCTAGATGTAATAGTGGGGAAAACTGATAGGTGTTAAATAATGAATTGCATGTGAGGGCATGTGCAGATTGCTTGTGTGCCAGAGCTAACACACTTGCCTGTTGTTGTTTTCTTTTAGGCAAATACAAACACAGCTGTCGTTAATTTAATATCCACATGATATGTTCTCCATCCACGCATCCCTCGAGCATTGCCACCCTAGGCAGTCCCATATGTCGCATTTACCAAGAACCACCATTGCTTTGGCTAACTTGCCACGAATGTGAGAATATCTTCAGTCGACCATGAAAGCAAAGGTTATTATAACTATTTAGCATAGTGGTGAAGCAAGTGTCTAGCAGGGGTCAAGGCAGGCAGATTTACAGCAAGGGCTGAAAGAATGGAACGAGAACCCTGAACAAATAAACTACTAGTTAAATTAAGTTAGTGCTGCTTAAAGCATAGTAACGTTAGCCTGCAGCTAACCTATCTGGAAATGAGTTTTTAACCTACTTTGTGCTTTTAAAAACAGTCAGGGACTACCATTTATTGATATGTTGGAAGAGTATTTAGCCTAAAAGAAACATCTGACTAACACAAATCAATGGGAAAAAACATGTTCAATCATAAAAACATATTTTTTCTAACCACATTTAATCGAAACTCTGATCAAATTGAATTAAAAAAAGGTTTGTAATTTACCATTATTGGACTATTCCTATCAAAAATATCCTTTTCACTATTCAACCAAAACCTGAATGTCATAGAAAGTGTATGAAATGTTAGCCTTGGCTTTGCCGAATTAAATATTTTTCCCTCATTTCTAAGATTCCTTTTTTTTTTATATATATGCACTATAATGATGTATCGCCTAATCTTTTGGCCTGTAATGAAATGCCAGTCAAAATGAACAATGTCAGTCTGAAGGGAATGCATTTCCAGTATTGTACACGGGCAGGAGTACCACAACCTACAAAATATAAAATCCGCCAGCAGTCCCTGGCACTGCGAGGGATAGCAGAGGGGTTCCCTATCACTCCTCTCACTGCTCGAGTATAAATCATCTTCATCCAATTATGATAAAGTCGGTAGGCCAGATTAGGTGGCTTACGGTGAGGAGGGAAAGGAAAGATCATTGGTGGTGACACCGTCTGACTGTGAATAAGAGGGAGATTTCCTGTTCAGCCGTGACCGTCAGCGTCCGGTAATTAATGTGGCTTTGCCCAGCCTGCCGATGGCGCAGCTATTTAAAATGCTAAATGGTTTTTTGGACTTTCTGTATGTGTGTGTTTGTGTGTGTGTGGGTGTGTGTGTAAGGGGGATGTTGAATGTGTGGGAAATAGAAATCTGTGTGTATGTGTGAGTGTGCAGCAACTCAATCGCCTCTTTTTCTAATGCCAGTGATTAATCTGTGACAGCGAGCACTGTGTTGGTGCTTTTAGAGGAGGTTGGCTAGAGCCTCACCCAGCAGTGATTGGCTCCTAGATGGATAACTAATGTCATTTGCAATCTGGTGTCAGACGGCATGATTAAGAACAGTCCAGAGATGGGGGATGTGGTGCAAATGGAAATTGGAGCGTGGAGCCTGACAGTACTGCTCGTATGGGTGCAACCAGCAGCTGGTAGGTTCTACCCGCAGTGAACGAGAGGGGGTATTTTTATCCAGGCAAATGTGGGTTGCTGTATTTTTTTCTCCTTCTCTCTCTTGCACTCTCTCTCTATCTCCCTCTCTCTTTTGCTCTAGCTCTCTTCTTGTCGGGACAAGAGGGAGAGATATTAATAAGCAAACCTCAGTTTTCTCTGTGACACTCTGGTATAAAAATGGAAGCGCTCGTTTTTGGGCCAGAAAGAGGTTCCCTCCTAGGCCTGGTGTCAAGACAGCTGTTGAGAGGAAAGAGAGAGTGAGCTGAGGCCACTCAGTGTGAATTAACTGAAACACGCCTGGTGCAACATTAACTAAAAGGGAATCCCTCCCGGTGGAATTGCATCATTTAGCCATTTTTAAATTGATTCCAGTCAGGTTCCTTTGGCAACAAAAACAGAGAGGACTGATCTTGAAGGCCCTGGGATGTGAAAATGGCGATAAATCAAATATCGTTTATTAGAGAATTTTTTTTTTCAAGTCTTCTCAAACCATTACGTGGAACTAATCGGTAATGTTCTCATCGTTTTAGTCCCCTTGAAGACATAATGAGCCAAACCGACTTTTTGACAGTCCAACCGACTGGGTATCAATTAACAGCTGGATCGCTTAACGAGTGAATCAGTCGTGGCCACTTCCCTTCCCGCGGAGATATTGAGTGTGTTGGCTTAACCCTCTCTCTCAGCCCACACAAACACATTTTGTATATGCGACTGACCTGAGATGTATTTGCAATCATCTTATTAGCAAACTCAGGTGTGACTAACAGCTTTTGGCTGGAAAGTCATGCGGAAACGGAGCTCTCCCGAGGGTTGAGGCTGAATTAGACTAACCTACAGTAACTCTGGGACCGGTTTCTGTCCCTGATGCCTCCCTGAAGCTTGGCCACAGCCTCAGCTCTGGGGTTGGCTGACCTCCATTCTGGATCTGTGGGATTTTGGGACAATGTCCTGTCTTACTGGTATCAAAGCTGTGGGGAAATATAGGAGTCGTGCATATACTGTAGGTAACATATAGAAACTATATCCAAATATGACTTTTATGTGCATCAGGCCAAGTCTCCTCCCCATAGGTGCATGGGAGGAACAGGTAGAACCAGGTTGAGTAACCTGGGGAACAGGCCACACCAGGGAGACCAATGACCATACCTGGGTTTTACCGAGTAGGCCTACTTTTATGTACAGTATGTGCATGCCTGCTGTAAAGGTATATGGTTTATAGCAGCAAAATACATATGTTAACAAATATGTTTACAATAGTCATTTCTAAGCATTGTGTGTGTTTGTATGTCTGTGTGTGTGTGTGTGTGTGTGTGTGTGTGTGTGTGTGTGTGTGTGTGTGTGTGTGTCTGTCTGTCTGTCTGTCTGTCTGTACCATCTTCTCCTTATCAGATTTCTACCAGCATCAGTATCAGTATGCTACTGAGACCCTTGAATTTCCCCTTGGGGATCAATAAAGTATCTATCTATCTATCTATCTATCTATCTATCTATCTATCTATCTATCTATCACATGTAATATTCACAACTATCTACCTAATTCATACATTATTAGCACTGGTGTCTCTGCTGCACTTGAACAAGAAGATGCCATAGACCAGGGAGTGTCTTTCTGGTGACCACAGCACTGGTGTCTTTCTGGTGACCAGGGAGTCCACACAGCACTGGTGTAGTTGGTGGCCGTCAGTCACCATCCTCCCACTCATGCACCGTCTCTCTGATCTCTGAAGCGTCTGAACAACCCCCCTCATAGCATTAAACACTGCCGCGCTTCCCTATCGGTCTGTCATTGTTCTGCCCCGCTCTTCTGCCCTGGATCCACCCCTCCCTATGCCACCCACCAGCCCCCACCTCTCCTCTCCTGCCCCTGTCCTGCACCCCCCACCCCTTCCTGCCCAACCCTCGAGTCCCTGAGGCTACCATTTGTGAACTCATCTCTGCCCTCCCTGCTCAGCTCGGCTGTCACATCGCATCTTGCGCATGTAGACAGTCAACGGGAACGGCGCGAGGCCCTTTTTATATTTCATACAGCCAGCCTCCCCCCCACCCACCCATCCAGACAGACAGCCAGACAGTCAGGCAGCCCTATGGACCGGCATGGTTGTTGTCATCATCTCTCTCTCTTTAGTCTCCCCACAGATGTCTCTAGCTCTCTCGTCCCCCTGTGCATGTCTCTCTCTATTGGATTTCCATTTGAAAAACTCTCGTCTGCTAGGGTCGCGTGGCCCCATACTGCCCTGGACGGTCCACTGAGAGCTTTCTGGACTTAATGGGACTGATTGGTGAATGCAGTTAGGTGTCAAGCATTCTCCCTAATTGGTAAGGATTTCCAATGGGCAGCCAGCATATTGTGAAAGGGAATACAATATATATGGTTGCAGGGATATGCAGTGACAATATATTGATGTTCAATTTTTCATATGGAAGCCAAGGGCTGCTTGATTCTTTTTATTTATTTATTTTTTTTCAGCTTCATGAAACAAACATGGGGGAAAAGACATGCCCACCCTCCCTGCTATAAGGGAGGAGAAATGCGGACGAGACGAAAAACATCAAAAAAGTAAATTCTGAAAACCTACAGGGAATCAAGGATAATGGAAGCAAAAAATATAGGGCAGGATACAAAGGAACAAGCTAACAGGGGAGAACAAAAAGACTTTGAGAGTGCTGGTCAGGCGAGTCTCTGAGAGTGCATCTTAGGAATAGAAGCCTGATGGGTACTGACAAAGTGAGGGAAAGAAGAAAGAAAGAAAAAAACAAAACAGAAAAAGAGAGAGGGGAGGAAAAGAGGACTAGAGAATGAAAGAGAGGGACACAGAGAGAAAAGAGGAGGGGTTTTGAAAACAACTTCGGCACCACTGCGCCACTGGCAAACTACACGAGTGGAGCAGACCCACTTAAACCAATGAGGAAATATCACTACGGGACAAAATGGCAAATGGTGAGCGGTAACACACACACACACACCACACACACACACACACACACACACACACACACACACACACACACACTCACGCTCTCTCTCTCTCTCACACACACACACACACACATGCACTCTTCACCACAGCTTAAGGCACTGGAGTCAATAACACATCAGGGCTACTCTGCACAAAAGCACTGCCCGTGATAACTTGCAAGACAGGGACCACCAAGGGCCAGCTTTCAGCCAGATGTGTCATGTAATCACTAAAGCACTGATCTCACTAAAGCCCTGATCTCAAGGCCATATTATAATGGACACAGCATGTTTCTATATGGTCACTTCACTTTGGATTAAAACCAGAAGTATCAGCCCTGTCTTTTATCCTGTCCCCAAGTACCATATTTAATACTTAATGAACTAATGTTGTCAATGTACTTAATCAACAGAGTACTTACTTCAATGTAAGATGTTACAAGAAATCTGCAGGGTATATGTTCATGAATATGTACTGTATGTATGCGTTCATTCTCTCTATATTATTATGATTAAGCAACACATAGATTAAAGACAAGTATTGTGTTGCAAGATATGAACATGAGTGTTTTTTGTCTTGACTGGATGTTCTTTGATCCCACTGAATAGTAAGATTTAAAACTACATGGAAGATGCAGCATATTTAAAAAAAAATCAATAATTTTTTTCACCTGGAGTTTTATCCAGAAGTGATTCACGTTTCTGTTGAACCATTTTCATATTATTCTCATCTTTGTGACCCGTCTTGGTCATTTGGTTTCATCTGGCTGAAGGGGTTGTCGTGGTGAAGAGGACGCCTATCGCAGCCATATTACTGATGCCTGCACGTGGCAGCAACGGTTAAACCGATAGCACAAGTGCACAAGATTCATCGTCACGTTTTACATAAGCCTCGCGTCAGCCCAGTCCCCCTGCAGGTTGATTCATGTGCAAACATTATTCCGCACATAAAACACGTCGAAATCTGAGGGGGGGGTTGTATGTGTGTGTGTGTGTGTGTGTGTGTGTGTTTGCAAATCTACACTGCATGTCTATATGGTGTGTGTGTGTGTGTGTGTGTGTGTGTGTGTGTGTGTGTGTGTGTGTGTGTGTGTGTTTGTTTGCAAATCTACACTGCATGTCTATGTGTGTGTGTGTGTGTGTGTGTGTGTGTGTGTGTGTGTGTGTGTGTGTGTGTGTGTGTGTGTGAGTGTGTGTGTGTGTGTGTGTGTGTGTGTGTGTGTGAGTGTGTGTGTGTGTGTGTGTGTGTGTGTGTGTGTGTGAGTGTGTGTGTGTGTGTGTGTGTGTGTGTGTGTGTGTGTGTGTGTGTGAGTCTGTGTGTGAGTCTGTGTGTGTGAGTCTGTGTGTGTGTGTGTGTGTGTGTGTGTGTGTGTGTGTGTGTGTGTGTGTGTGTGTGTGTGTGTGTGTGTCGGGGGGCCCAAGCTCAGGGGACACTGCCGTGTCTTGCCGTACGCCCGCCCGTCCGCCACTCGGCTGCTCTGTCTCGTCTCCCTTGGTGTTTATTTTTCGTGACAGGCCTTCCTGAGCCTCCCCATTCTTATTCCATCCTGCTTCCTGGGTACATTCCCCCAGTGTCAAAGGAGAAAGAGAGAGAGAGAGAGAGAGAGAGAGAAAGAAGGAAAGAGACGGACTTTACTTTTCTTTTTCTCTCTCTCTCTCTCCCTCTTTACTTGCAGACACTCGCAAGCACAGAACAGAACACCTTCCACCTTGGCCGAGTCGCCCAGGCAGATGAAGGTCGGGAGGAATCGAAGGAAGTGCAGCCACGTGTCAATAAGCACCAACCCCCCCCCCATCAAAACACAACCCATCAAAACAAAACTCACACACATAAAAAAAACATAGCCGAACGACCGTCTTTCAACACAGCCCAGTGTCAAACTCAGTAAGAGGCGAGTTGAAAGAGGGACTGAGTGAAAGGATGGAGGAAAAAAGTAAACATGTCAGTTCTTCAATTTCACGCAAGGCTGAGTTGCATCATTGCAGCATATCCCTATAATAAAGAGCCTGGCGGTGTGCATCATAATTACCTCCTCGCCACCATGTTGTGAAGCATCTCGCCTTTTCCTCCAGGAGTTCAGGACACTGTCTAGGGAAAGGCATGCTGCTCTCTGCTGGATGGTTTGATCGCTGAGCTGTCAGGGTGATGTGTGTGTGTGTGTGTGGGAGTGTTGGTATAACATCTTGGCAGAGGTGCAAGAGCAGAAGAGCAGTTGTCCCTCAAGTTCACCCCCAGCCATTTAAGCCACTGCCACGATTGTCTAGAATTTTCTCTCTCTCTCTCTCTCTCTCTCTCTCAGGTTCTTCCTCTCACTCCTTGGAAACAGAAAAGGATAAAAAAAGAAGGACCCGGCCAGCCATCAGCAGCCAAGGACACACCTACAGGCCCGTGTCCAGCCTCCTCCAACCTGATCAATATAGATTCAGCGCATGGGGTCCCTGTGCCTTGATTGCCCCTAACACACTTATTTACATGCACGCTTACTAGAGAAAATGTCCAGCATCAGCATTGCGCTGCCGCAGCCACGGCAGCCATTAGCGTTTTGATTGCATTACTGACCGTAAGCATGATTGATGCGGTCAAGGGCCTGAGCATCAGCTCGTGCGGCAGGCAGATCCACGCAAAGAGACGAGAAAGGGAACGAAGAAGAGGGGTGGGGGGGGGGGGTAAATCAATCCAGCTGGCAAGTAGAGATGTTGTTTTGGATCAAAGAAGAAAGAGGACACGGTGGACAAGGTGCGGCTTAAATTTACTAACAGAGATGGGAGGCGGAGACTGCCGAAACTCGACAGATCGAGCGAGAGAGAGAGAGGAGAGGGAGGAGTGGTGGTGGTGGGAGAGGGAGTTGAAAAGTGATGACATTTTTCTTTTCTAAACGGCAATCCGAAATAGACTGTCAAAGCCCGTTTTCGAATCGCCTCTCGCGGTGGAGTGGAAGGCTAAGCGACATCTCGGCTCGTGTGTCATTGGGTCCGCCATCTGAGTCACACGATGGAGTTATGTAAAAAGTGGCTGCTAGACTCGCTTCCCTTGTTGTTTTCTTTTTATGCCGTGACTAATGCCAGTGTCAGGGAGAGGGAGAACATGGAGGACCCACGGTGGGGAGAACCGAGTGTTAACGCAGCACTCAGCACATGTCTCTCCGCTCGGACAACAACACTCACTCACATCACTTACAAACACACCCAGGCATGCATGCATGGGGCCTACCACTTTAAGTGCAGAGTAGAGATGTATTCCTACATACATAAATAGTGAATGACAGGACCTCGAAGCATTCACAGAGTATTACGCGGTTATGCATGTATGCATATGTGTTGTGTGATACGTGAATAAATGAAGCATTGCTGCATTGCTGAATCACATCACATGTTATGAAGGATGCGTGGGATATACAGGCCTTGAAGCATTCACAGAGTATTACGCGGTTATGCATGTTTTCATATGTGTTGTGTGATACGTGAATAAATGAAGCATTGCTGCATTGCTGAATCGCATCACATGTGTTATGAAGGATGCGTGGGTTATATGATCTCCCTCTGGGAAAAAAACCCCCATTAAGGCTGTGAGGTTCAGTGGCACTTTTCCCATTTGCAGGGTGCAGGTGTCAACTGTTGGCGCGTCGGCTGTGTAATGACATGTCACGGCGCAGGTGGGACAACGGGGTAATGTGGCCCTGTGCGGGAGGGGAACACCTTGTAACATGTGAACCCAGCAGTAGCAGCAGATGAGCACTTCCCCTCCAGGTCATGCTAGCCGTACTGGGAGACCACTCCAGCAGCCCAGCATGATGATAGAGGGAGGGAGTGTGAGAGAAGGAGAGGAGAGAGGGAGGAAGAGAAACGAGAAGGAAAGAAAGAGAGAGAAAACTAGAAGGAAAGAGAGTGAGGGAGAGATGAGAGTGAGCGAGATGCACTGGCAGTGTGTTCTCACTTGAGTGCCTGATGGCACAGTGGTTGAGCTTCAGTCTTTCTCACTCACTTCCTTGTCTCTCCTCTCTTCCCTCTCATTTGATTGTGAAATGACTCTGCCGCGGATATGTTTCAGGGCAAGAAATGCAAGTAATTTGCAGCATCCCATCATGTGTGAACGTAGATGAGCCAATCAGGCTGGCGAAAGTGATTTCAGTAACCCAGCACTGTCATGTTTTACAAGAGTCAGAATCACTCAGATGGAATAAAAATGCATTGGGCTATTTTTTTTCAAGCTCGCGCAAAACGTAATGACCAGATACTTCAAGCATACAAAGGGAAAACTTTTTTGAATTTCTGCTGTTTGTGTTTTCCTCACGAAACCCACAGAGACAGACCTCTCAGACAGTCCGGCATGTCTGTCACACTGCATTAGACAAAACTCAGGCTCCTCAAATTATTGAAGGGCACACAAACAGACACAGAGAGACAGGTAGGCAGGTACAAGACTCCAGCTCTGTCCCAGCAGGCCCCTTCTGTAGGAGGAGGTGGAGGAGGAATACGAGAGGGAGTGGAGGAGCAGGCGGAGGAGAGGGGATGGATTCATTTTTTGGGGTCTGGTTCATCATCTGAAGGATGACTCGGGCAGCGCAGGTTTGTAGACAGGCCTCATTAAAGGGAAACTTGGCAGGATTTCCCCCTCTGCTGGAGAAATTGTGCATTATGCTATTTCAAACTGTGGGAAAAGGCAACGATAAAGCACATGGATTTGTTTACAAGCTAGCGAACGGTTAGCATAAGTTTGGCAGAACTATGTGGATGTTACAAGGTAAGAAACACGATTTAAAACGAGTTTCTTGTTTCTCACTTCTCTTTCCGGGACGGTAAGTCTCAATGTTGCAAGGTTGGTTTTCCGCCTGGGGACGCTAGGCGCAGCGGGGAAAGTCACCATTTTCACTGGAACAGGTCATTTAACCATCCGAATGATTTCTAAACGGGTTTATTACATTGAAATAGTTGCCAAGTTCCCCTTTAATAACCGTCTAGAGTCTCTTCCCCAAACACTTGGCACTGAGGGAAAACCCTGGTACTGGGACTGAGCAGCTTTCACATCAGATCCGCCCCCGTGCAGCTGATGCCACACAGGGCCTCCTCTGACAAGTGTGGACTTGTGGGCCTCCTCGGGCAGGCCACTGACCCTACAGACCAGCTTTCCTCTCATGGTACAGACAGAGAAAGAGAGTGTGAGAGAGAGAGAGAGAGAGAGAGAGAGTGAGAATGGAATCGAATAGGGAAAGAAAGAGACACAGTGTCCAGAGACACAGATAGAGAGAGACAAAATGGAAAATGAGAACGAAAAACAGAGAGAGAGAGAGAGAGAGAGAGTGAGAATGGAATCGAATAGGGAAAGAAAGAGACACAGTGTCCAGAGACACAGATAGAGAGAGACAAAATGGAAAATGAGAACGAGAAACAGAGAGAGAGAGAAAGACAGAGAAGTTGATAGAGGGACGGGGCGGGGGAGAGAGAGCAAGCGAATAAGAGATAGGGTTTACGGCCTACCGAGGACAGAGAGGCAGCTTTTAGCGGCTTTTCTTCTCGCCACTCTCACACATGGGAATGGCACCAAGTAAATAACAGGCAGGCAAGTGAAGGGTAATCGGGCAGAAAGGATCTGCGAGGTCATGTTACTGAGACAGACCCAGCTCTCTCTCTCTCTCTCTCTCTCTCTCTCTCTCTCTCTCTCTCTCTCCCGAGTGCCCTCACTTCAGAGCAGAGATTGAGTTTGCCGGCGCCTCGGATTAGGGGGAGCTTTCGAGTGGGTGGCATTCAAGGTCTGAGAGATACAGCTTTTCCCCCTGTGCTCACATCTACATTTTTCTGACATTTATCAGAGTTGCATTACTTAAAATAGGACACGTTTTTATTTTTTTTACCCTACACTGAGACACTGATACCTCCTGCAGCCAGCCTGGTGAATGGCAGTGATGAAGTGTCTTTCACCGCACAGCCAATTACCACTTGATGATAACTGACAGGCTTCGCGGCGCTGAACTGCGGCGGGATCGTGATGGCCGTGTGAACTGCTGTGGAGTTGTGATTGGCTCATCTGAGTGGCATGAGCAGACTTGATGGAGTGAAGGACTAGTAGTGACGAGTGTGATTATCACAGAATCTGGTCATCAGAGGGTCGTTTTTAGACGATTCGTCACCAGTGGACAATAAAAGGGAACTCAACACAGTGACAGTGTTTAAATTCATGGGCAGAGCGGGCTGGTCTCTTGTGCATCCTAACACTATGTGATCTTTATACCCATCAGGAAGGCGCGAGTGTCCGTTTCAATTAGACCCTGCTGGTAATTTGTTGGTAAGTGCTTCTGCCAGAGCGCAATTTCCTGGGGTCCGTGTGGCTATATAATCGTCCCAATTATGAGTCCCTAATTGCTAGTGAAACCTTGGTATGCAAACAATGGCAAGGTCCCCGGCAGCAGAGAGACAACAAAGTCAAGCGATTGGGGGGTGGAGGGGTGGCCCATCACACTTCCTTTCCCCAGCTGCCCCTCCCATTTTGAGATGAAGCCAGATAGATGGGGGGTGTGAAAAAGAAACATGAGGCTGTTGCGGAATCTGCAAGTCAGCATGACTCATTTGATGATATCCCCATAAGACCATAAGAGGTGCAGAGTGGCGTGCTGTGGTCCATACCAATCCCTCCACCCCCATACCCCCAATCCCTGGCACCCTCCCCCGAGCGGGGGTCTGTGCCTCTGTGGGCACCTTGCCAGCATTTACATTCATTTATTCTTCATCTCTATCTCCCTCTCCCTCCATCTTCCTCTGCCTTCCAACCCATCCACCCTCTCTCCATCTCTCTCATTGCTCACACGCTCACTGCTTTTCACTTCCCTCCTATCCTTCTTTCTTTCTTTTTGTTATTTATTTCTTTAACTCTCTCTTTTCCTCAATAACACAAAAATCACACCATACCATCCCTACTTCTCTGTAAATCCATTTGTCATCGTCATACCATGTTTCCATTCACACCCCTCTGTCCCTCTGCAAAATCAATGTGTGACTGTCCATGCAAGGCAAATTCACACTATACGCACATCAAACATTCTATGAGCATTGAGCTGAGAGTTAAAATATATTTCTGTCATCAGATTGTTCAGATGGATAATAAGCCAAAATGCACAGCATCATTTAGCATGCGTGTGACTGAATATGTGTGCATCAGCCTCTGGGTGTGCCTGGGTTGATGTGATGTGTGTGTGTGTGTGTGTGTGTGTGTATGTGTGTGTGTATGTTTGTGTGTGTGTGTGTGTGTGTGTGTGTGTGTGTGTGTGTGTGTGTATGTGTGTGTGTTTGTGGATGTAAATCCCAAGTCACAAATTTCACATTACTGCCATCCGACCATCATCAACATTTCAAAATGCTGACATTGAAATAATGACTTGGTGCTGTCGATTCATCAACTTGTCCTCCGGTTTTGAAAACACAATTTTTGTTTGATTTCCAGCAGCTGTAGACAGCTTTGAAGAACGGTCCCCTGACGATCTTCAAAGCTGGCGTGTCCTACCTGTCAGTTCTATGGTTATCGCATGGCCACGTTTCTGAGGGGAGTCAACAGGACGCAAACAATTACGGTCTAATTGGCTTCTCCAGCACGCACCAGATGCTTGCCTTTGGATCCAGAAAACGAGTCAATTAGTTTTGCGTTGCTACAGGATCAACATCAACAGTCAGGAATCTCTCCTATAGTGCGTTAATAATGTGCGAGCAGAAATCGAATTCATGCAATCCTGTTTTGTTGTTGCAGTGGTCCCAGTATGTCACTCAGGCATGTGTGTGCAGAGGGGCCTTGTGCTGGTAGATGCTAGCACAGCCTTGGCTTCCCTGAAAGTACTGTCACTGAATGTGATTGACGGCACTGGAAAGATGGGGAGTATTATTTGGGCAAAACTTACATTACTTCCACTTCTTGTCCAGGTGTGTGTGTGTGTTAGTATGTGTGTGTGTGTGTGTGCGTGTGTGTGTGTGTGTGTGATTGTGATTGTGTGTGCGTGTGTGCGCGTGTGTGAAAATGGTGTGTGGGGCGATCAATTGAAGCAGTCCAGTAGACTCGGTCAAGTCTCACTGCGTGTCAGGTCCTCGCCTTTACACCTGAATCTTTAGAAGCAGGAAGCGAAAGGCCATAAAAGAGGTGAAACAGATGCCAAAGTATGCTTCATTTGCCGGTGATGGACTCCAGAGATAAACAGCGGCCAGCTCGGAGTTAGAGGCCAAGAGCTGTGCGTGCAGGAGGCGACACTGCAGCCAGTCAGCGCTCAGCAAGCACTGAAACGTAAACAGCCGGACACTTTCACAGCATCCAGGAGGCTTTGCCTTTCCTCAAACGACCTGTCACCATGGAAGAGGACATTTTGTCTTTCTTTAGCACTGTCGCTCTGTATTTTCTGAAGATGCAGGGATGTTAATTTTCTCCCTCAGTTTCTATGGCTTCCTCCCACTCCTTCTTTTGTTCTCTCCCTTTATTTACTGAACTCTCTCTCTCACACACACTATACAGTTTGTACACAGCCACATGCACTCAAGATAATTAAAAAAAATGTATGCCTATATATAGATACCCATCACACCCAATACACACTCTCAGAGGCACACGACACGCTCAGAGGCAAGGCCCTGTAGGCATCACTTTCCCCGTGCAATTGTCCGCACGGTCCTCATGCTGCTCACGTACCCAATACGACCTGTAATTATCACCCCGGTAAAGGGCTCCAGAGAAATAAATGACTGCAGGCCCGCAAAAACAGGCCCCTTCTCTCCAGCCAGACGACTGGGCACATCCAGAGAGAGCCAGGGGCGTGCGGCGGCGGCGGCGGCGGCGGTGGCGGTGGCGGGGGAACAAGGGCTGCCTTTGTTTGGGATTGAGTTTTCCTTTCTGTTCCTTTTTACCTCATCGGAGGTAAATGTCAGGTATTTTTAGAAGAGGCTGCGCTGGCATGGGCAGCACGTGGGAACTAGAGATTTTCCAGCGCTGTTCCGGGTGAGGGCAGAGCCAGACAGACGTGCGCACACACACACACACGCACACATACACACACAACCACACAAAACCATGCAAAGACATGGCCATCCACTCACATACTTGACCACTGCCCCCTCATACACACACACACACGAACACACACACTCCCAATCACTCACTAATACACCCCCCCCACACACACACATTCCCAATCACACACAGACACACACAATCACACACCCACCCACCCCAGACACATACGCACACATATTAACGTCACTGAGTGTTTGCACCAATACGGTTCAGTAACATCTGGTCATGCTTCTCCAGTGTTTTCCTATTGTCTTAAATCAGTCTAAACACGCAGTGTGTCTATTTACGACATACATCAAAGTGTCTGCTCGTAATTCAGTTTGAAAATACACGCGCTGCGTCACATTTGTTCCGAGGCAAAAGGTGACATTGCTCCGGTGTCAGCTGCGGATCGGCCCATGTTAATATCCTCCGCACGTGTGGGTTATTTTTTACGGCACACCAAGCTGACCATCTGCCTCAGCCGTACCTCAGCAAAAGATAAAAGGCGCTGGAAGGATGGAAAGAGAGGCAAAGGATGAGGAGAGATATGGCAGTTCTTCTCGCAGGGATCAATTTTAGAGATGGGCGAGCTATTTATATGCTGCTGTGGCTTCCACTCGCATATTAACCTTTGTCTTATTCAATTCCATTTACAAATGATTCTCTTGTGTAAACCAACCTGCAAATAAATTCTCCTCCACCAGGAACGTAATTGTCTATCAATACAGAGGCAGTAGTTGATCTTGGCAGCACTTAGTGGCAGAGAGTGTTTAGAGTGTATAGGTGTGTGTGTGTGTGTGTGTGTGTGTGTGTGTGTGTGTGTGTGTGTGTGTCCCTCTCAAACACGACAAAATATGTCATTTTTCATCGCACATTAGTGATGGTGGACTGATTGCAACTCAGTTCCCCCACTGAAGTGTCTGTGCTCCAGAGAATCTGATGGGGAGCGCCCACGTCAAGGTGACTCCTTTAAATCTTCCCTTCTAAGTCCACCGGGGACGTGCGTTCAGCTCAAGACCCCGCTTGCCATCCAGGCGCAGCGTAGCCTCTGCATATCAAGCCCCTCACCGGTAATGGAGGTAGTCATACTGTCAACCCCCACTATATCTACCCCCTGGCTCAACTCCTCTCCATCATGATTGGGAAGCAAAAGGCAATGGCAGCATTGTATTCCTTAGGTCCTGCTAGCATATTGTTGACGCCTGGAGACAAGAACAGTTCACTTGCATGGTCAATTACGAGAGAAGGCTAAGAGATATGGTCTTGCATCTGCATGTAACTAATTAATACCAATTACCATCTCCCATCCAGGCATTGATGGTGTGGTTTAACACCAACAACAGGCTCTGCGATAGGTCCAGTGGCGGCTGTGGATGGGTGTGAGTGCGGTTGGGCCTATGTGACAGGAATCCATCTCAGTAATGGTTATATTAACCTTGGTGCGTTCATGACTCACTGAAACCGCGGCCTTGATATCCTGAGCTGCAGTGCTATAAATGGTTGCAGAAGTGATTTTCATTTAGCTTCACACCCTTCTCCACCACCACCATCACCACCCCAGTACCCCCCATTTCCCTTTCACTTTCTCTCCACTGAGAGTTCAACCTCTTAGCACTTAGCGTGTTGTACAGGCTAATTACCCTAACAACACTTGTGGGATCCTCTCTCTCTCTCTCTTTTTTTTTTTCTTACACATTGAACATTTGTACAATGTCGTTACACTGTTTGATTCATGGTAGCACTTCAGCAAAGTCAAGGGGGTGGGAGTTACTTTCCCAGCTCACTCATTTGATTCTAATAGTTAGCGAGGAGCATTAGCATAAAATTTGTGTAGCCGGAGTTATGGCAGTCGCTGCTCAGTTCGCTTCACAGCCTCCCTGCGCACTCCGTGTGATTTAACTGAGTGAAACTACTACAGCTTGTTTAGCTATGCTAGGCTCTCAAAATTTAGTTGAACTATGAAGTTAACTTTTTTTCTCCCTCACCATTGCCTCGTTAAACAATGCTCAGCTATGCAGAGAAGCCTCAGTCTTATTAATAGCTATAGCGTGTGCATGTTTTTGTCACCTGTTCCCGAATGACATTGCCAGAGGGACTCTCTGGCGTGTTTATTAATTGTGCACACCAAGTAAACAGTTTTTTGGCTGAGAAATTAGTCAGAGGAAACAGTAAACAAACCGTGTGTCCCTAAGCTTGTTAGCCACTCCCGCACAGACGCTAATTACGGCTAATTTTACCTACCTTTTAATAGATTTCCTCTGACTCTACAATGGCAAACGTGTCGGGTCAAATTGATTGGCACCTGCCAGCGAGGTAGTCTGAAACATTCCCTTTCCCCCTGAATAGACAGGCTCTCTTGGGAGAGTAAACCTCTGCCCGGACTCTGGAGCTACCCTTCCTTTGTCCTTCAAAGAGGAGAGTCTAAAATCAATTCCCTTTTATTGTTGCTTGGAATCCACACATACAGTGGGGAAACAGGAAATGCCAACTAGATCGGCGGGATGGGGGGAGGGCTTGTAAGTCTAAGGTTTCCAGTAGGGATCAATAGGAGAGAAAGGCAAAGATGGAGAGAGAGAGTTTGTAGAGAAAGAGTGAGTGAAAGAGAGAGAGAGAGAAATAAAGAGAGAGAGTAGAGGAGTGGGAGAGAGTGGGAGTGAAGGAGAGAGAGGGGAAGACAAAGAACAGTAACAGCTGCTGTGTACCAATGCAGAAAAAAGCAGTAAAGAGGTTCTGTCAGCTAATCCCCACTTTTTTTGAAACAAACTTTAATCACACTGAGGCCTCATTTCTCAACAAAACCGCCTCTGACCAAGACCATTTATATTCATGGATCCAAACAGCAAGTTTTACTTTTAAATAAGGAATCAGAGAGGCTATAAAGTGAACATCTGTGCTGAATTTGCCCTCAGATCTCCTCCCTTATCGCTGGGGACACAGAGCGGAATTCATTTATTTCTGATCCCGCCTCCACATTACCCCATTTTGTCATCCAAACCGCAGGCTGGCTCAAGTGGCCCTTCTGGTCTAAAATTGAGTTCCGAGAGGTCCTCTCCTTGGAAATGAAAATGGTGGAGGTAATCACAGTTCTGGACCTGGGAGATGAAGAGTGAAGTGGCCAGGGTTCTTGTGGGTAGCCCACTTGACCTTAAAGACTGTTTTAGATCAAGCAGGTAAAACTGAAAAGCTTTGAAGCTGCAATCAAGTAACCCCCACACCCAATGTGGAGAGTCATGGTGCTGTGATTGTGAGGCAGGGCTCATGATGCCTTGTATGGTTGTGTTTTGATTTTGTTGGTGCCCAACTCTTGTTTATTTATTTTTTTATTTTTTTATTTCAGTCTACTGTGAGATTCTTCCTGTGTTTCAACTGATGTCTTTGAAAATATTACCTCAGTGAAGGTCAAAAGTGAGTCTCCATATTGTGTATTCTGTCAAAAGATATGGTTGCACTTGCAGGAATAAAAAATCAGGTTGTGAACAAGACCTGTAGGGGACTCTCCTGTTCAGTATTCATTGAAAAATATAAGACAAAAACTACACAATGTCTGTGCTGTTGATTCAACACCATCAGCACCAGAGCCAACAGAGATTGAGATCGATGGAGTCATGACTACAAACAGCTAATTAGTACACCAACTACGTAACATGAAGAATCCTATTATGACGGCTCTTTGAATTACTAGTTGTTCTTGTTCACAGCATTTGTACGGAGTTATTAGTGTCAGTCACAATAGAGAAAAACACACCTTAATATGAGAGAGAGAGAGAGATGCATCTTAAAATTAATTAAATTAAATTAGAGGAGTCTACGGAGAATCTCTTTGCCTGGGGTCTCCTTGCCAGAGTGTTTGTGGTTCCATGGGAAAATCTCAAAGAAGACAGGAGCCTCATTATATTGAAGTACATGAACATATCATAAACTACATGTACAGTCCATACAACCAGTTGTCATGTTTCTTAAAGTGTCCCTGACATGCTCATGTAATATGAGGGTAACCACTGTTTACAAATGTATGTTATTAAAGCTATAGCACACCATAACACTGTAAGGCAAAACTATTATGAATAATTAATTATACGGTTAAAATGTTATATTTGAATGGATGGTTAATACATCCTTAACATCCTTAGTGTAAACAAGTTACATAAACTTGATTGCGGTGACATAATTGGTGTGTTCTGTGTACAGACCTCATTAGTTTTATGAAACACAGATTTTTCTAGTGCTCTCTAACTGAAGTGCAAAAGTGTTGTCATTAGCAGCCCTGCATGAAATTGTGAGGGAAAACTACTGCATGCATGAACAACTGTGTTGACGTAAATCTCCACGTGATGAGCAATGACGTTTTTCTGCCAAAAATACAATCCGTATTTTTTACGTATATGACACCCGATAAACCAAGAAAGAACGGTAGCTCAATTAACAGGGTAGTATGAGGTCTTCGGAGATAACCAGGTCCGCAGAGGATTGGTGGATTTAGGCAGGTTTATGGAACTGACATCAGTAACCTTGGCTGGCAGAGCTGTGATAAAGAAAATTCTGCTTTAAAGAGGGGAGCTAATGTGCCTAAACTTTCAAGTTACTCGTCTTTTAATGGGTAACAATCTGGAGGCTCAGCAATAATCATTTCTTGCGCATGTAAGCATCATACTAATGATCTTACTATGTCACTGAGCACACATAAACACATTTCCATCTTGGAAAATGTCATTCTTTTAAAGAATTCAATTAGGCTGTTTAGAGTGATGGGTTGTTCAGCATTATTTTCTCCATATGAAACATAATTTCCAGTAAGTGCTGTAGAAGCAAAATCTGGGGGGACAAAACACAAGGGAAATTCACGCACATCGGCACCACCCAGGAGCACATTAATGTAGTACGGAGAAGAGCCATATGAATGATATCGTTTCAACTGATATCGAGCTATTAAACAATCATTTGCGCTCATTAGCCAGCCGTGTCCATTTAGAGTTTTGTCATGTTCCAGTTTAATCAAAAGCAGTTTAAGTCCCCCTCTCAATGGACATGTTGAAACTTTTCTGTCTCGGTTGCCCCCCAAAATTATCTGGAAAGGAAACATAGGAGTACTGAAGAAAGGTAGTAAAAATAGCAGATTTTTCAGTGGTCAATTCCTATTTCTTTTGCGGTCAATTCTTCAGTGATGAATTTCAATCACATGAGCTTGGTTCTCTGTTCCCCAGATCACTTCACTTTTAAGGTTGTTAGTTCCTGTTTCATTGGTAAGGATTATCTATTTTAAGAAATAAAAAAGAACTTAATTCCGGACTGTCTGACTAGTGAAAGAAGCCAATAATGTAAGTAAATGAAAACATACCAGCTTGCTTGGCCTGAAAAAAAAACTGAAGAAATATTCATGCCTGTGCTTCCTTCTGTACCTATGGTGATAATCAAAGCACTTGGAGTGTGTGCACGTACTGTAGAACACACAGTGACAGATTCCATGTGGTAGGATAAAGGGAGGATGACATGATATATTGCTTGTCTTGAGAGAGAGAGAGAGAGAGAGAGAGAGAAGATGGAGAGAGAGAGTGGAGAGAATAGGGGAGAGAAAAAAAATGAGAGAAAGAGAGAGAGCAGTCTTTCCTCCGTGTGAAGAGGAAGCAAAGTTTTAAACCTACAGAGGCCCTGATTTGGAGCTCCATGGCAGCTCGACTATAGGGGCTTTTATTTTTAGAAGCCAAACAACAGGAAGGGAAAAGGGGGCCAACTCTACCTGGCACGTAGTGCTGGAGAGATGACACGGACCCAGCGGAGAGCCAGTGTGGCCTATGGGGAGGGAGGTGGAGACAGGCAGGAGGCTGGAGTGTAGGGGTGGATAAGACAGTGACAGAGGAACTAGGCTTAAAGAAACAGACTGAGAATGGGAGATCCATGGTGGGAATTATGGGAAATAAAAATGTACTGAGTATAGTCAGAGATATAAATACATACTGAGAGAGAGAGAGGGTGAGAAAGAGAGGAGGGAGAGAAAGAGATTTGGTAGGGAGGAGGTCACCCTTTTCCTAGTCCTCGGGAGGAGTGAAGAAACTTTCATCTGTCCTCCACACGGGAGGCAGGGAGGGTGCCCTCTATGCCCCTGACAGCGATGGAAATTTATTATGTAGGTCATCCCTTCCCTTCTGTAAAAGGAAATACGTCTGGAAGAACAAGATCAAAGCCACATAGGTCTTTGGGAAACTCAAACCGCAGCAATCCTCATTTGCTATCACTTTTGTTTGTTTGAGACAAACATCTCTGTCACCTCCGCAATCTCAAAAAAAAAAAACCACAGCATTAGTTTGAACAGTTCAGTGAAGAGAGTGCAAATATTTGGGGAAGTTTTAAGTGGTTCGGCTGGGTGAGTCAGTCTGTGGACCGAGACAAGCTTTAGCCGAAGAAATCTCAAAGGCAGGCTGGGTTTTGAAGATACCTGCAGCTCTGCTCTTACTGTGACTAATTCCTATATATATCAATAAATCACCCCTTTAAGAAATTATTAAAAATTAATTCTAGACTCTAGATAGGAAAATTGTCAAATAAAAAGAGAAATTTAGATTAGATTGGGTTTGCCTCACTCCATGTATAATTTGTCTGTGCGCGGTTCTACTAGAATTACTGTTACAGGACCCATCCCCCCCACCCAACTCCCCCTCATTCTCATTTCCTGGTGTAAGGGATACACTTAAAGCTTTATGCGTGGCTATCACATAAGCCGCTTCGGGTCCCGTTTATGACTATGGCCATAAATACAAGATCCTGAATAATTTATTTGGTCGGCACATCCCTGCACCGCAGGAGAGGACCATGCATGATGAGCTGACGACCCCAGTGCGCAGCTGATTCCAGGCCGGGTCAGGTCCGGGTCCGGCTCGGACGTGGTGCTCATCTGGAGTCTTTGTGCCAAACGAGGGCCAGCTCAGTGAGTCAGCCTGAGTCCATGGCGGAGTGTGTGTATAAAACGGCAGGACTGACGAGGGAAGATGTCGGACGGATGGTGGGCAGTCGTGAGTCCGACCCTCATTAGCACGCCAAGAGCAGCCTGATCACCACTAATGCCCTTCAATACCTCCCCTTGCACTTTTCCTCCTCCTCCAAAAATAGACTCAGGCTATTTATAAGGAAGCAGGGAGGAAAATATAGTTAAGCACAAATTATCAGCGCTGTCACATCAGCTGTCAACGCCCTTGATCCACCCCCCGACAACCCCCACACACACACACACTTTGGGAATCATGTGATAATGATTACCATGCTGGGAATATTGTTGGAAGAAATTAGAAATGGACCGAAGATAATCACATAGTCCCCTGAGCCCCCATTCCGATTGATGTGCTTAAAATATGCATAAGGAAAATGGTTCGGAATGCTTACTGGTCGGGGTTCACCCCCTAATTAAGGGAAAATGCCTTTAGTAGATAAGCTGTCATGGCAACCGAACGATGGTGGTGGCATGAGACGTTTGGCTGGGCAAGGTCCAGGGCAAGCAACCATCCAATGCAAAGCCCATCATAATGAGTAGTTAACCTTACATTACCTTTCATCCCATCACAAAACTGACAGACATGTTGGTCCATAGATATTTAAATTTTCTCTTCAATAAACTATTACTTATTCATTGTTATGTACATTTAAAATGCCATGTGATTACTGTTGATCATCTATGAGTGTCTCAGAAAGCATCAAATGAAACTTGAGAGATGCCATATTGAGCATAGTATTTTTTGATGCAACTAATTATTGTGTTTAGTCTAATATATGGAATAAAGAAGTCGTAGCATCAAAACACATCACAGAGATTTAAATGTGATCTGAGCTCATACTGCAGAGGACGATGTGGATTTGGTGTGAGAGAGAGTTATTTTTATAACATATTTGGGTCAAGAGGTGTTATTTTTAAACACCGCTCCCCACTTAGCCAATGTCTGTGTGTCACAATAAATGTATAGTCCTTCGTAAATCACATTGTTGACGTCCCACTAAGGGAAGAAAGAAAAGTCATTCCTTTCCTGTTCTTCCTAGTGCACTGGAGACTTCTACATCCAGGCTAAGCCGGCCAGGGTTGGTGCGTCACGTCGTGATCCTCCATCCATTCTAAACCGACCCGACTGAAAGACCCAAGAAACCAATGTTTCCCTTCCCCATTGTGCCACACATGACCAATTCCGTAATCGTTTTGCCGCAGCTTCCTGTGTCAATACCAGCTTCCTCTTTTTCAAAAGCGCGTCTGAAAAGGCTTACGAGCGCAGCACAGCTATGCTCGTCTCTGCCTAGTCACACGCCGCCATTGTCTGTCTCTGTGGAGAAATGTGCCTTCAATTATTTTTTCGAACCATGGCTGTCTGCAGCTAATTCAATGGCACTGCTTACTGAGATCTTCCCCCCTCCTCCTCCCTTTCTTAAACCCTTCCTTTTTCCATTCCAAGAATTGACAGAGTTCTCATCAAAAAGTTGGCCACAACAGGAAACGCCTCACAGTAAAAATCCAATTTAGGGTGCTTGGGGATTATGAGAATGCATTCTATGATTAAAAAGCTCCCTCAGCTTGCATCGTTGTTGAAAAGATGTCATGGATAGTTGGAGAGAGGAAGGTCATTTATTAAAATCAATTTGCTTTATGTATATCAAAATAAAGTGAAAAAGACTCAACCCCATTTATTATATATTCAGGGCATGCATATATGATCACAACTAATCAGTGATTGAGTTAGAATTTCTTGGTTGATTTTGTGGTTCATATGGCAAGCCTTCGCCTGTCTGTTGAGAGCTTTTTTTTGGCTCCTTTCTTTTTAAAACACAAACAAAAGGTATCTCCGGCATAAATATTTCAGAACCCTCTCCACACAAGTTTTATTAACACGCCGCCTACCCTTGACAATCCAATTTGGGAGCTCCTTATCTCGCCTCCACCAAGCGGTGCATGATGTTGCGGCCTCACTCATTTTTATGGTCCCTGCACTGACAGAGGTGAGCCGGAAACAAGGTGGATGATTCTCTCTGCAATCAGACAGACATAAACCCTTTTCCGTTTTCGATATTATGAATTGGACTCAGGCGGTGCACAGAGCGAGGCACTTTATTGGACGTTTTTATCAGCGGCACAAATATGGTTTTGAAATGTCATCATCTTTGAGTTGGCAACAATTTGTCCCACTCTTCTTGTTTTTTTTCTCTTCTCATTCCAATAATAATCTGGATCAGGAAAAAAATCCTCTGGGGTGATATTGGTGGTGTTCTTACTGTGAAATATAGAATTCAGTAGCATGACTGGTGAATGTGGTAGCACTCACACATCCTGGCATGCGTTCCTCAAGGGAATGTATTGCTCTTTTATTGCTCTGAAACTAAACAAATTAGGAACCATATTTCAAGGGATTGCCTATATTTGTTTTTGTGTTGTTTTCCCTCCACTTTGGCTGACTTATTTTTGGAATTTGAATAATTTATTCATGAGCATTACGAGTTTCCAGCGTCCAACAAAATGTAAAAGGTGTTCTGTCCTTATGTCCTGTACTGTGACGCTGCTGACCTCTGTTTTTGTAGCACAAGTTTTCCTCTCAGGACTTAAGTGCAGCCGACTCTTTCTGAATCGCACCAAACTGGCCCTGGTTCATTGAGCATGTGCTATAGCCACTGTGTGAATGACCGCCTCCTGCCTTGCTGCTTTCCAACATTTTCATCTCAGTTCGTGAGCCAGCGCAGAGCTGTTTGTGAATTCACCGATCACAAAGTCCACGTGACAGCATATTTCTGTAACTGGAGCCAGATATGGGAAGGGTAGGGGGGTGGAATAGTGTTAATTTCGTCAGACGAGACGAGAGGAAAAATGTTCGTCAACAACCTTTTTTTCCATGTCTAAGACGAGACGATGACGAGACTGCACTAATGTCCTGAAACACTGACTAAGACTATCTTAAGATGCATTATTGTTGACGAAAAAAGACGAGACTAAAATGTTTTGCTTGAAATAAAAACCAAGATAAAATTTCGTCTACAAAATGAGAAGACAGAATAGCTGTTACCTTTTCAAAATATTCCGAATGAGTTCATGGTTCATGCGCAGCAGCTTTCCTGTAGGCTAGTCTACGTGCTGTTGCTGCAACCCTGTGGCTGCAGCAGGAAACTACATGGAACAAAAACACCGGAGATTTCTGCCAGAGTTAGGCTTTATGCCACAATGCTACATACCCAGAAGTTGAAGCTTCTCTCATACATATACAAATTAACATCCCCCAGAATGTCCATACGAAAAGTAATGTCAACTATTTAACTAGTTACACTGATGATGCAAAGTTTGCTAGCAAGTAAGCTAATATGTAAAGTTTGCTAGCAAGTTAGCTAATATTGATAGTTTGGGTTGCGTTTGGGCGCATATCGCCATCTAGCGTGGCGGAGTAAAACATTCATACTTGGGTCCAAGACAGCGTTTCTCAAACTTTTTCAGATGAAGGACCACTTAACTAATCAATAAAAAAGAAACGCACGGACCACCTAGCTAAAAAAAAAAAAAAAATAGACCTAGCAGTATATTAGCTTACACAATACTCACTGAACCACCTTGCTTATTGTCTTTGCACTTTATTTAATTGTGTCAGAGGATTCATATGATTTAAACTGGCATATCTGACATAGACAGTGTTGTAGAACAGTTTCAATTTACATACAAGTTGGTTCAATATTGCAAACAACTCATCTATATTATATTTTACCACGTCTGCTCGTGGACCACTTGGGATAGCTTGCGGACCACCAGTGGTCCCCGGACCACACTTTGTGAAACACTGGTCTATGAAGATCATGACAGTGATCCAGTCAAATCTTTTACTGTCTATGGCCAAATCCCAGCCGAGCTATAACTGTAGCTCGACTTACCTGTGCATGTACTGACTGACAAAAAAAATCAGAATGAGTAATTATAACAGACGAGTAGCCCTGTGGACACACAATATTGTTGGAAAATTGAGATGTGTGAAACACTATTTGACTCAAATGGTAATCAGAAATAATTTGTTATAAAAAAAGACTAAAATGTTTTGACTAAAACTGACTAAGATAGCTTTAGTTTTCTTTTGACTAAAACTAGACTTAAATGACGAGACTTTTAGTTGACTAAAACTTGACTAACAAAAATGATATTTGAATGACTAAATATGACAAAGACTAAAAAGGACATTTCGTCACAAGACTAAGACTAAGACTAAATTAAAAATAGGTGACAAAATTAACACTAGGGTGGAATTTGGAAGGGAATTATTTGCAGGCCTGATGTCTGCCAGAACCATCAGCAATTCTAATTTCTCTGGTGATGAATTTACTGAATTTGAAGGCCCCCACACACCTCCCTCCCCTTTTGAAATTACAGCACGTTTTTTCCCCGAACAAGGGCATCCATCACTCATACGAATGCTGCCCAATGGCCTCGCCTGGTTGACCACGATGTTCCTCCCATCGGTCCCTGAAATGGACGCAGTTAGAATAATTCCTGCAGTGGAGGCATGTGTTTTATCAGCCGAGCATGTGATTTCTGTTTAAGACTGGACCAATGCGCTCAAGGTGAATCAAGCAAGAATGTATGAATGTTGAGTTAAAAATGCATGTGGCATACATTTTGAAAATATGCCTTTTCAAAATTGAACATTGTTCTGCATGGCTTCAGAATACAGACAGACAAGGATGCACACACACACACACACACACACACACACACACACACACACACACACACACACACACACACACACACACACACACACACACACACACACACACACACACACACACTCACACACTCACACACACACACATACACACACACACTGGCTCTTTTAATAACATGTCCCAGTTGGCTCATCAACTAGCTGTCCAGCAGTCCCTCTCGTTGTGTGTTGGGCACGATCCTATCTCCTCGCAGCCCTGCGGCTGATGTTGGTCTGTTTCTGTATTTGCTGCGGCTCCGAGCCGTGTGTATTTACTAATATTAGTGAGAACCCTGGAGGGGAGGAGGAGGGAAAAAAACGAAAACGTCAGAGAGGGCGGCTATTTTTATGCGCCAGCCTCTGCCCAGTCTCCTCCCTGCCCTTCCCACACGGCGCCGAGTGTGCCTGTGCCCCGTGGAGCCACACGTTGGCAGAACAAGGCTGCGGCACATCTCCCCCTGTCCCCTCTGCCTTTCTCGCTCTTGCTCTCTTCATCCTTCTCTCACTGTCTTGTTCTCTCTTCCTCTCTGCCAGTCTTTTTTGACCACTCTCTTTCTCTTCCTCCTCCTCTCTCTCTTTCTCTATCCCTCTCTCGCTGTCTTGTTCTCTCTCTCTCTCTCTCTGCTAGTCTTTTTCTACCCCTCTCTTTCTCTTTCCTCTCTCTCTCTGTCTTTCTCCACCCCTCTCTCGCTGTCTAGTTCTCTCCTTACTCTCTCTGCATCTCCCCTCCATCTCTCCCTCTCTTTGTGTCTTCCCCTCTCTCTGTCTCCCACTCTCCTCTCTCCTCCATGCCCGTGCTTGTTTAGGGTCGATGTTAAATCACCAGGTGCCTGCTTCCTGCCCTGTCTCCCATGCCACCTTCCCCAGTCTTCCATAAGACGAGCTGACAGCTGCTAGCTGCAGGAAGCGGCTGAACATTTTTTTAATAAAAGGGAAAAGAAACTGGTGCCAGGGGTTTGAGAACCACTGCTTTGTGTGCAACCAGGCTATTTTAAGAGCCTCGTTTTATGTGACTCAATTCAGCTGAGGCTTGCACTGCAAATGAACGCCGCTACTTGGCCTTTAAATAGCTTCTTGCACGGTGTATGCAGAAATCCATTCATAGAGTCAGTGATATATAGTCCTCATTGACATTGCAGTGTTAATGCAGAGATGGGAGCCCCCTCCCTCTCGACTCTGCCTCACGTGTGAGAGCAGGGCCCAGTGGCTGAATAAGGACTGTTCCACTGCGCTCAGGACAGGAGAATGATTAGATCGCAGATTTTTATTTCTGCTTCCTTACCAGCACCCGTGTCCTTTCTTTACCATTCAGCTTTCATCTCTCTACAGCATCTACCCATCCCATATCTATCTATCTAGCTATCTATCTATCTAGCTAATCACAATGGGTTCTGATTATGTTGGATTCTCTTAGTCCTTGCTGTGTCCAATATTTCCTTGTCAGCCTCTCGCTCCTCATTTTACCTGGTTTGTCATTTCATCCCATCTTCCTATTGATCTCTGACTGTTTGTCTCACATCTTGCAGAGACACAAACCCTGGTGGATTTGTTCTGGGCTTTACAGTATGATAGTTTGAGTGCTAATCACTTTTTGCCTATCACCCTGGACCTGCAATATCTTGCAAATGTCTCGCCATGAAACCAAAGCAGGATACATCTCATTTTAAGGTTATTACAGAGCAATTCATCATCATCGTCAGCATTTAATACTGCAGGATATCGGTTTCTCCTCATACCTTTTATTTCCCTTTTCATGAGAAACTGCTTCAGGTTTTTTTTCCCCCTCTTTTCTTCGTCTGAACTGGTAATGGTGAGAAATGTTTCTCTCAACAATGAAAAGGCCTGTGGCAGCAGTTGTGTATTTTTAATATTTCCTCTCCTGTTATTTCTACAGTAAAGTCTTACACAATGCTGCTGGGATATGTGAAGTCTCAGAGGCATGGAGGCAGAAGGCATAGCGTACGCACATTGTCTGTAGTCGCTTCAAACTTCAAAGGGAGGAATTAGAGCTTTGAACCAAATATAATACATCAGACACGAATATTTCTGCTTAAGTATGGAAATAAAATCTATGGACACTGTTTTCTGTGTTGATTAGTGGTGTTTGTGATATAAATACCATAACGAACAAGTAGGCCTAGAACGTACAAAAATATATCTTACTGTCAAATGTAATTTTGAAGTTCAAGCACTGGGCTGTAGATGGTACATGGTTACTGTGATGCTTATGACTGCAAGAACACCCATCCACCATGACACATCCTTTAATCACCCGTGCTACAAAGCACAGAGGTGTGATAGAGGGTGGCACTCTAAATGCCTAGCTGATTCCCCCTTGCAGATCATTTGATAATTCAGTCTTTCTTTTCGGCTTTAATTTGCCAGAGCGTTGATCTCGCTGTTCAAACATTGATCCTGGAGTGTTGAATGTTATCCATCATGTTCAGGTGTCGGGAGAGTTGGAAATTATAGCATTGTACCTCACCGGCTAATGAGACAGTATCTGACATCAGTGTCTGGTGGAAGGCAATTGCTGATGTGTTAAATTCAGCCAGCAGTTAACTTCATCACTTTGGGTCTGCGGACAAGAATGGGATTCGATCCACGGGTGGAGGTGCCCACGCAGCTGTATCCTGCCATGGTATAAACTCTCACTTAATTGTTGAACACGAAGAACGTTATTTTTAGTTTGAGACATGACAAGAGTAATTACACAAGCCACATGGTGTTTCGTTATCACTATTTTGACGAGGGCATCGGGTCATTTTGCTAGCTGTGTGCTACTGTGGCGTTAATCGTGTTGTCAAGGCTACCGCATGCTGAAAGTGAGCCTGCAGTCTTTTTTTTTAATACTTTCAGCCTTCCACCGGTGGCATGGTTACCTGGGAATGGCTTTGCTCACCTGCCTTCCCACTCATAGCCTACAAATATAAACTTTATATTGGATGTCACATTTTATTTGATAGGCCTACTAACTTTATATTGAATGCTTTTGCTTGGTAAAAGTAGATGTTCACACTTCTTGTTGTTTTGGGACTTTGAAAAGATGTCTAGTTTATCGCCTTTATTCAGTCAAGTCTATTTACTATTCTCATGAATCAAATCAAAGTAGCCTAATAATCGGGTCATTGTTACCCAGCCAATACTTGACTTGACTGTGCAGAGTGAGAACAATTCTTCGGTTTACCTGCAGAAAAAGGAAAGTAGGCTAGCACTCAATGATTATGACAAGAATGTCCCCTTAAGGTATTAAAGTTTCATAATCACAGTAACTGTAAGTGTTTATTGTCTTTGTGGTTTGGCATAGTCTACCCATCACCAGTAAAGTTTGCTTTTTAAAAGGCCGTGAAGCCTCAAACAGTTTTGCTAACTTATCGCTGGTTGTATCATAGCCGGCAAGTGATCAAACTATTCGGCACTTCCCTGCAGGAGTCAGTTTTTGCAGCTACCTTTGCCAAGAAGCTGGGCCCTGCCTGCTACCCCGCCGCGTGGCAGCCCGTGATTAGGTGAAGCGTAGCGATGGATGCCTCTTCTGCAGAGCGGCTGGAGGGACACACTGCATCACTGGCTCTGGGCCAATATCTGCCTGGTGGGCCCACAAATCAGTTCGGAGCCAGGTGAGAGAGAGGGAAAGAGAGAGAGGGAGATAGAGAGGGAGAGAGAGAGAGAGAGTGCAAGCAAGCCCCTGCTACCTGCACCGCAAATAGACAAAGAGAGAACTGCAGCAAACTGTTCTCTCTGCAAATGGATATGATCACTGTCTTGGAAAGCGGGCACTATGAATTATTCCACCTTTGCAGAAAAAAAAACTGCAAAGCTGAGTGTCTGTGGCTGTCGATTCAATCACAGTTTCTGTGTTTGTTTGTGCCAAGAGTGGACAAGACCGTTTTGCATAGCAACCAACATATTTCCCACTGAGTTACAGCAGAGGAAATGTGGGGGTTTTCACCATCTCGCTGTCCTCGTTCATCTTTTGGGGGTTTAAGTCTGATTGTGGAAGTGGTTTTGTAAAACTAAACATGAACGCTCACACACATTTGTGTTCATGCATAACATTGCATTGTTATCCCACATAGTGCTTTATAAATATAATTACATAATTTACATACTTTTAAACCATTTATGTAAGTCTTTAATCCTTTTGAGTGTATAGGCTTTTCACTTGGATGTTTATTTATGTTAAATATACATAATCGTACCACATTTGAAAAATGACAGCACACTACCACTATCATGTCATGAAAGTCACTACCGCTATCATGTTTTAACACTATTTCTGCCTTTCAACTAGACATGCAGTATTAAACCAAATGGACCAAAATACTGTGGCGAAATCATTAAGTCATCAAAGTCATTTTGAAGATGGTGGGCTAGCTGCGTAAACGCAGGCAGTGAGCCTACTGTGCCGCAGAAGGAGAGGTGATGTAATTAGTCCTCCATGAAAAGTTAAGCAGCAACAAGGAAACATCTTCATTTCCATAAACTTGGATGCATTCTACAGTACACGACAAACATTTATTATAATCGTTTATTTTTTATCAGAGGACCAAGCATCGTTCAAATTCAATTAATATTGCACTTTCATCTCGCTATTATATGCTACATTAAATGCAGAGCTGGATTATAAAGAGGGTCACAGTCAAATCAAGTCTATGGTCTTAAAGAATGTTTTCTCCTTGATAAATTATGGCATATATTTTGTTGCCTATGGTAACAGGTTGGTAAAATCATTCAAATTGACGTAAATTGGCCCACACATACTGTCTTTGTACACTGTCATACATTTGGTATCAATTCACTTGAGCAATTACTAGTGTGCTATGTAAGTAAAACAGAATGTAGGTACAGATGATGCCATCAAGTCAGTCAGCTCCATTTGCCATGATGAATTCAGTCTTCTTTTATGAATACCTAGCCTGGCCTTGGCCTGTCTATGTACTTCCGGTCGATTTATTTTCCCTACAGTACTCAGAGAGTCTGGTTTCCAGGCTAATGAATACCTTAAAGGAAGGTAAGATTGTGGCCAAAACTGGTACTGCAATCACTTTCAAAATACTGTAGAGCGGTGTATCCCCTCCCCCTGCCCCCTGACTCGAGGTTGCCAACCCGGATGCTGAAACACGACTGACTTCATGATTAGTAGATAGGTAGAGGGTGGCGCATCAGGCAAAAACACAACATGACATGACAAAACACAACATCAACATCAGTTGAGGGCTGCAACTTCACTTTTTACAAGACAATATCCTGGCCGGACTACTGTTGTCTGTGATATAAGTATTTGAAGTGAACATGATTTCTTAATGTCTAGTGACATATCAGGGCCATTTTATGATTAATTGAAATACATTTCTTACATACGGTTCCTTTAAGTACTCTGGTTATGTAAACTAAATAAAGTCAGTTAGAATGTAAACAGTATGTTTGTTGTCTTTATAGTTTCTCTTTGATTTGAGAGATGCAGTATGTTATTCAAATTGTTTTGTCCCATAGGGTATTTGCGTTGTCTGTTTTTTTTTTTTTTCATGTGTTGCAAACACACTGCACTTTTAATGTATCATTCAGCATCTGAGGAGGATATTGCCTTAGTGCTTTTGATCCCAGAAAGACCACAAGTAACAACAAGCCCTTGAAAGGTATCTACCTCTCTCTCTCTTTCCCCCTCTCTCGCCATCTCTGTCTTTGCTGTGCTTTTCAAGAAATATTTCTCACTACCACAACCACAACAAGAGCAAAACTCAGTGAAAAGGCAATGCTTGCCAGGTGCTGAAGTGGCTGTTTTCTGAGTAACATTCCCACGAACGCAACACTATATGCTACTGAAAAGAATTTTGCTGATGTCTAATGGATCAATAGATGTTTTCTTCTTCTTCTTCTTCCTCTGGACCCCTACCCTCAAACTCCATAAGACCAACACATATACCCCAAGCAGTCTCAGATCCCGGCAGGAGGGCATCATTTAAATGAGCTCTGCTTCTTAGCCCACATGCCCAGATCTTCGACTGGTGTCTCCGAGCCCTTCCTCCAATTTATGCAACCTATCCCACAGCAATGCTCTCTCTCTCTCTCTCTCTCTCTCTCCCCCAGCCCTATACTCCTTGCTTATGAAAGGGCCTAGATGTTATTACCATATTCATTACCTGTTTGATTGGAATACATGCGCAGAAACCCGACACACCCAACTCCTCTCCCTTAGCCTTAGTGCGCTTCTCTTGAGGAAGAAAAAAAAATCCTCAGGCTCCCTTCCCCCAATAGTCAATATCGGTAGAGCCGAAAAGTGAGTGGAAAAAAAGATTGAATAAAATACATCCACAAGCTTTCTGAACTGCAATAAGGAGAGAATTTTCAATCAGGAAGAGTGGTGAAAACTCATGAATAACCTGGCCTCAAAGAAAGCAAAAAGATGCGTATGGAGTTGCGACGTACGTCGGTTGCAGGCATCTCCGAAAGGCCTTGGAGGGAGACGGTTTGATTTACCTGTCTATCCGGCGAGCAGTCGGGGCATTGCTGCTAAATGTCCCGATTTCATTGGAGGGATCTTTAGACATTTTCTATTTTTACTTTGGTGATAAATGAAACCTGCATGAAGGCAAAGGTCAGAGGCACGATGGAGAGAGATTTGTGGCCGAGGCCAGAGATTGTAAATTGAAACGGTGATAATCTGAGATGTGAGTGTTAATAATAGATATGCAGGTAGTGCTGCTGCTTGTGCTTTTTGGTCATGTTTGCTATCACCACAGGCGGAAGTCTCACCCATGTTGAAGTGGGTATGCAACTGAAATGTAGACACAGTTGTATGTTTTTCTTATTTTTGCATTATTACGTCAGGTTAAATATCGTACTTAAAAAATAAATACTTAAGTGGCTAATTTAAATGCCACACATTTACTGTCCCCTGTCAATCAAGTTTGTTGTTGTTTGTGATGGTAATGTTATAGTTTTTTTGTTGCTGCTATTGTTATTCTTGTTTCATACTCTTGGATTTGCTTACCACACCTTTTAACCTGTCATTGGGATGCTGTGGTTTTGTGCACCTGAGGTAGCTCTCCACTGGCTGTGGGGGCTGGGAGCCTAAGTCTCTCAGTGAATGAAATTGATTGATTTTTTTTTTTTTCAAGTGCTGCAAACTCGGCTGTGGGCACACAGCAGGATTTACGCACAGCTCCACATTATCTTAGACAGTGTGGTGCAGAACTTTCTTTGGATGAAAAATAGGGGGACTTATCCCCTTATTCTTGAAGAATTTTTTCATGATAATACACTGCAATTGTTTGTTCAATTTCAAAGAACAATACTGGTGATACAACCTGGATCTATAGTGTGTGTATTTGTGTTAGGAATAATGGATGGCAGTGTCTGGGTAGTAGAAGTTAACCCTTAAAGGTGTACCTTCACACCGGTGTGAAGGGAATGTGGAAAAATTAACATTCTAAAGAATATCTGGGTTCATTGAATTCAACATTTGAGGTGCTAATGCAGTCACAACGCAAAGCAGATTTAAGAGGATAAGTTAAGTGCTTATATGAAGTCTATGTGTGTGTGTGTGAGAGAGAAAGTATTCTGTTTTCATAGTACTCATGTTGTTTTTTACATTCAGTAACCACAGTAACCTCAACTTAAATTGCTGTGTGCTCTAGATCTCTTCCTCTTGAGAATCTTGAAGAGATGAGAGTGATGCCCAGACATCCTCTGCAACTTTCTGAAACACTGCCACTCTGGGGCTCAGGGGCTTGTCAAAGAAATGATCTTGCTCGGCTGGACTATGTGGTGTTGTACACACAGTCACTGGAAAATAGCCTTGGCTTGGGATAGTACTGCAGCTACAGGAACAGAAGACCCCCTCCCCATCCAACCCACTCTGCTCCAAAGTAGTCTACACCAACTTCATCATGAAGACTGTGTTTTTTTTTTCTTTTTGCCTTGGACTGCGGCAACTCTCCAAACGTTTCACACATTCATCTGTCTGCAGGGAGTTTCCCATTTCTCTCACTAGAATATGTCTCCTAGGTGCTTTGCTCTGACAAAACCTTTCTTTAATCCAATCAGTCAGAAAACCCTTCTGCTTTTTAAACCAACGCAGCCAAAGCAAATTACTCTACAATATCCACCACTGCTGCAATTAAGACGTGACCTGGGGGTTAAGTCTTGTGTTATCTTCAGTTTCTTTGAATTCAAGAGAAAAAAATAGACTTGGGCTGCCGACATTTGAACCAGCTTCCATTGTCCTTATCTGCCTTCTTTCTTCATAAATTGAAGTGATGCCCCCTTGCCCCACAGATTGTGCTGCATCTGTGCAGTGCGGCGATCCTTGCAGAAATACAATCTCACCTTTGCTCGCAGACAGTGTGGTAGCCAGGATGCCATGATAGACAAAAAGAGCTGTCTCCAGTTGTTTAAGAGACAAAGTGGGGGTAAGTGCTTACTTGCCAGTGACAGGCAAATGCCACAGGCCAGAGACCAGCGTTTCTATTGTCTAGTGCCAATTTGGCCTCTTTCCTCATAAAGCAAGATGAGAAACACCCAGACACCCATTTTGAAATAACACCTCTCCAATGAAATTATGCAAAATCACTGCAGCCTTAACCTAGTAGCTATATTAATGAGATTGTTGGCCTCAAACAAGGGCCACATACGATGAGATCAGTGTTCAAGGTTTATTGGTCTATAGTTTTAGGCTGTAATGTTGTATGAGTCTGGTTGACATCAAGCCTGTGCCAAGGCTAGTTGGTTCATTTAGCAGGCTGATTTATGATGGCCTCACAGAGAGTGATGGTGTTCCATCCATTCTTGCCTCACCATGCAGAAAGCAAGCAGATTTACAGGGACCTTTCTGGCCTCTGCTCCAGTATTCCACACATCCGTCAATCGCCATTCTCCACATACAGTATAGCGGACATGGCATTGTAAAACGCAAGTTAAAAGGTTGATCGACAAGCGAGCAACCTCTCATGTCCAACGGATACGCTTAACCAATATACCCCGTCAAAAATTCATTCACCAAATACCAAATTTGATCATATCACTTGTGATTGCTTTTTTTCGGAAATGGGGGAGTTGAAGTGGCTAATCCCCTGCTATCTTCCTGTCCAGACTCCTGCTCAGACCTGTCTGTTTGCCTAACTAACATCTCAGGCCTCAGCTCTGACACCCCACCCCCCAACCACCACACTCACGCATGCTAAAAAAGAATCAATGCCAGGGAAGGCATTCAATTTGCGATTAAATCCAAGGCTAATCAGCTAATACGTTCGGTTCAATAAAGTGTCCTAAGCCTCTCAGTCCCGTTCCTGTTCCTTCTCAGATGCCCTAATGGGCATATAAAGAATGTCTTCCCCCATCCTCCTATTAGTTGCATTTTCCTGGGCGTTGGTTAGGGGCCAGCGTCTGGGTAGTGCTGACGGCAGCTGTTTCTCTTTGGGGATAAACTCCCTGCTGTCAAGGGGGAGCCCCCCGTGGAATAGCAAAAGGAAACAACAAACAGCACAACATAAAAAACATAAAAATAAGCACAGGGATTTCCTCTTGGGACAGGGAAAGTGGATACTGTAGAGAAGAGAGTGGGTGGGAGTGTTAGGTGAGGATGCATGAGTACATGTTGCTTGCCAACAGTACTATGCATGATCTGTTGGCAAGCACAGGGTTGTGGAGGAGTGTGTGGTGTGTGTCTGTGGGGGGCTCAGTGCGTTAACGCCGTAATCCAATTTAGGCACTATCTCAAGCTGATCTCTTCTCATTAGAGTCTCCGTCCCCATAACCCAAGCAATCTGTTCCACAATGCGGATTTGTGCGCTGAATACAAAGATCCTGTACACAGGTGGGGAGGGACAGGGGGGATTGAGATTGGCTTGCACTGAGTGGACCATTACCAGACACTCAGTGGAAGGCCAAACAGAGGAAACTGGACTTTTGTGATGAACTCCATCAGTCTGGAGAAATCCCTTTGGCAAGGCCTAAGCCAATCTTCGTCCAATTCAAACCGCTCTCAGTATTCAGTGGTAGCGTAACATCTCTTTTTGTCTGCTTAGCTGCATCAGATTATCAGAGCAGTGCATTTGCCCTCAAGTCAGCATCACTTTCAAAGATAAATAAGACTTTTTCAAAATCTATTGGAAGGTGAGCATTGCAGCTCCGGGAGAAGTGTGCCTGATAGTTGTGTTTGTGCAGTGTTATTCAAACATTTTCTTGGTTCATCTCAGGGATCCATGGAGCATCAGGAAAACCCCATCATAACCTCCAGCTGGCAGTGCTGACATGCTGCATGATGGATAGAGACTCTCAAGCGGTTCCCTCCTCAGCCTGGTCCTCCCATTAGTGCAAAATTGTTGAAGTCAGGAATCGGGGAGTGTTAGTGTTGTGTTGTTTTTCCCCTTCGCTCCTGTATGCGGTGTTTTCATTGATTTGGCTTGTGGAGCAGCAGTTTCTTATTCTCTTCTGGGACAAGTTGAGAAAAGTTGTTTTAGTTTGCAATTCTTTTCATTCCTGCATAGCTCCTAATATTACAGTACATGACTATTTGATACTGGGAGTAATGTGTTTAAATCTAAAAAACACATTAAAACATTAAAACATTCTCAATCTGACTAGAGGAAGGTGGATGATATGATAGTGGATCCAGTATAGCACCTGAGAGGTAGATACGTGAATCAAAATTGTAGAATGGCCGTAATTAATTCCTCCATTCCATTCCATTCCATTCCATTGCTCTCCCAGGGCTCCCTTGAAAAAGAGATTAAGATCTCAAAGGGACTCTTCTGGTAAAATAAAGGATAAATAAAATTAAAATAAATTCACAATAAAGAGATTAGGGGAAAAGCACAAGTGAGATTTATGATTCATTCTACCTTACTTAACTTACAAAGGAGCTTCCTTTCAGTAGAATGTTGACACCATAGCTATGGGAACATCTCATTTATTGACACTGATTAACTCTCTGATCCTTCACAATAACACCAACAATATGCAATTCACCTGAAACCAGACTTTTGGACCTCAAAACAAAAATGAAATATAAAGCCTAGTGGTATATATGTTTCAAGTTATTCTCGTTTCCTTATACAAAAAAAAAGAATATTCTATAGTTTGTTGATCTTGTGAAGCATCATCTACATGCCAACTATAGAGCATCCCTTCTAGGTCCTATTGGCAGAAACTGTTGTAGACGACAGCCAAAGTGTCATAGTATCGGTGAAATATCACCCTGTTTTTCCCCGAAATGTATTCCATCCAAGATTTCATCATTTGCAATTTCAAGGATTTGGATTTGATTTCACATATAGCCTGGTATACAGCATGCTGTATATTGGGAAACAAGAGCAGTCAAGTAACATATGAATACGCATAATGTACAAATGGTGTGATGACAGCAAGCATGACTTAGTAACATTCCTGACTTTTATAGCACTGGGAAAGTCAGAATCCCATAGAGTTATCAGGTACTGAAAGAGTGCCAAACCAAGGAGAACCACATTGGATTCTGAGCTCATAAATACCACAATGTGTCTAAATGAAAAACTGCCCTGGAATGCAGCACTGTTATCCATCATTTGTGTCATTTGTTTATATCCTTAACTCAGTATTGAGCTTTGGTAATTATCAATAAGTCTTGGATGCAAATGATGAAGGGTTGTTGAGAATGAATGGCACTGCCCTATTTCTTAAAGAGGTGTGGCTTTTGGTGAATTGTGATGTGCGTTTATAATTATGCCAGTGTTGCACCACAGCATCTTACAAAGGCCTGAAAATAATCTTTTTTTTACATTACTATATTACATTATTATCATTATAACATTTTATTATTATAACAGTTTACAGTAAAGCCCTTTTGTGTGAAGTTTTCCTCTTTTTGGTTTAAACGTCTCCCTTTTTGCACCTAGAGGCATTTATGAAGGTGTGGATTGACATACTCTTTAAAGATGTTTAGGCATTCCTTGATGAAAAATGATCCAGTTTCAGCCCCTGGCTTGGCAGTGTCGTGACTGGGTGACCTGTTAGCGCTGGATCATTCTTGACAAACTGTGGTATGAAAACCCCACCCACATCTCAGCTCTTGACAGCATGCCTGTCTCTTACTACTCTGCCATGTTCAAAACCATTTACATCTTTTGTCTTGCACTCCCTCTGTCATGGAGACTTAAGATCCCTCTCTATCTTCCTCCCGTTCATCTAGACTGAAGTGAATTTTTACAGGTAGCTTCTAGAGGAGCAGGTGTTCAGAAATGTTCACACAAACCCAAATGTATTTGAAATACAGATTGGTACCAATTAAAATAGAAGAGCCTGATAATATTTCAGTCCAACCATTTACTTTATGCAATGGTAAAACATATACTTTTAGCTAAGGCGTGGATTGCGCTTTGAAGAAAACAACAGATGTATCTGTTTACCAGGATTGCAGTGGGCAGTCCATAAGTCAAAACTGAGACTCTACTGTGACTCTCGGGCCCTGTGTGCAAAGCCTTGTGAACAACTGCACCCACAGCCGACCGCACATAAATTATCATATCTTACCATGAAGCAATTATGCATTCCATAGTTATTAGGGCAGTAGAATGCATAATGAGTGTTTGTGCGAGTTTTACTCTGCATTGATCAGATTCCTTGCATCTGGCTGTAGAGCGAGGACTAGAGCAGAATCCATCATTTTCAATCCTCTCTAATCTTTACACGTTCTATCTTCATCCTCCTCTTCTTCTTTTATATCATGAAAGCTTCATGAATAAAAGAAAAGGAGAAACAATGTGGACTTTTGAAGTCTTTGACAGCAAATATACAACTTCAGCCCAAATTTAGGTCAATGATGAGAACATTAAAGGCTTCCATTGCACTTGACATGATCACAGTATATCTATACATGCCATGCTGATAGGCTGAGATACATATAGCTGATAAAGATCTCTTATAGTCTGGCTGGTACTACACCAGTCTAAGGAGGGGGGTCAAGAAACAAACCACCATTTTTATCAGAAAACAGTTGTATTAGATTATATGATGACTTCTGACAGTGGATTTGGATTTGCGGTCCGGCAGTCTTAAAAAAGAATGGGAAGCATTTTACTGACCCATAAACAAACATCCGATGTGGATCAATAATCTTCATGGCCACGGCAGCCTGCAGTTGCTGACCATAAATCTCCAAGGGCCGCCCCTTCCCTCATTAAATTATAAAGGATCCATGGGCCGTGAAACACTAGCGGTGAAGGATCCCACTAGTGCCTAAAATTAGCTCTTAAGAAACTATATTTTTTCTCCATATTGTTACTGAAGAATCCTTTTAACTTTGTCTCTCTGTCCCAGAGGTCACAAGAAGAGAAGCATGTACGCGTGTTTCGGCAGTGTGCCACATTGTTGGAGAAAAGCTTACACCCCACAACGATGACAGAGAAAATGGCAAGAGTGGCCGACCAACAATAGTCTGGTTTTAAGGCATAAGCAAAGCAAATCTACCCATGGAACATAAGTCAGAAGTGCTCTGAAGTAACATGGCGGCTGTAGTGGGTCAGGAGCTTTTAAAAAATAATGTAGCTTGCACTTAGTTGTGATGCATTTTCAGGCATGAATATTATTATTGTCGTTTTTGTGAGGGGTCTCCCCTTTTGGCTAATGGTGACTATGGCAAAACTCATTTTGTGGCATAATCAAGACAGGTTCAGCCTTTGTGTGTGGTGATTTTGCAGAGACAGAAGGACAGAATCATTGGTTAGTGCTGAACTGTGGCATAGTGTGATGAGAAACAATCCGTTTTAAAGACCTCTTTCCACACAACTGACTTTTCAGGGCCTGTGGTATAAATATCAGCCATCTGCGAGACCATCTGCATTGGGGTGCTACATCACTCACCAAGGCCAAGCCACCAAACATGGACAGGTTTGCCTCCATGCTAGTGTCTGCTCCCATTTGTGCTGGTTGACCTGCCACCATTGGCTTTGCATTACTACTTTAACCATGTACTTGCTGAATGTAAAAAAGGTGCATTGTTCATTTTATTCTAAGACAACAAATAGATTGATATAGACATTGATCTGTAACTCACCAGTGATACACTGATGTGGCAAAATGGCTTGTCTGTCCCTATGTCCTTCCTGAAGGATTATGTTCAACCTTGCTGTGGGAAGACATACCGGTAGTTACATATGCAATGGAATCAATATAATGACATCTATCACAGTTTAACAGACTGAGGTTTCTACCAAATATACTGCAAATATATCTACTAAAATAATCAATATAAAACATTTTTAGATGTTACAAAATATGGTAGTAATGGAAGTCTACTGTCAACAATCGTGATAACCTGCATTTGTATACTGATTTCTCTTCATTTAAAACTGAATAGATATCACACAATAAATGTGTCAAGGAACATGAAACTATTAAAAGTGAAATATGCAATTATTTACATTTTTTTAATCGTATTCACTGAATTGTTCTTTATGGTAATCTGGGTGTCTGTTTAGTGGCTGTGTTTGTAGCACTTTTGTTTGTACACAATACTGTCTCTGTAAATATGATAGTGGCTTGGACCAAGCCATAAACAATCCCAGCCAATAAAAAAACATGCTTCAGGAGCACAGAATGAAGTGATGTAATTTGATTGGCTGTTGATCTTAAATATCAATAACATTTCACAAAAATTAATAGTGGATTACATCTTTAAAAGTACTGGTGGATGGTCACCATTGGCCTCATTCTTTCTCTTGGAGCATGTTGTCCCCTAATGTAGAGGGATATGGAGCTATCCCAAACTATTGGACCGGAAAGTCTCCTAGTGACTTCTGAGAGGGTTATTCAGGTGGAGTGAGAGGGGAGCTGTGAGGAGAGAGCCTTTTGTTATGCCTGCAGATTGTTCTCAGAGATGGATTAATGTGTCCTCAAAGTCTGCAAACTGCCAAACTTCCCCTGGCCATTCATGTGTTTCTTTAGCTTGCGGGACACTCTAGTCTGGGTCATCCATTTTACATCTGGGGAACAGTATAAAAATTAATAAACCACAACCCATTGTTGTCTAGAAGTAAATGAAAGGAAAAATGGGTTCTCATCTTGTCTGTCCCTCATAAACAAGATGTGTCACCTGTGTGCACATTATATTATTCATACCTCTGATGGACTAAATTTTGACTGTTGGTGTGACCTTCTGATGTAGTTCAAAAGGAAGACCTTTTGAGCCAACCTTAATTGTCTTAACCTTGTAAGTATATTACCAAACTGAAAGCCTATAAGTGCCACCTAATCTTGTTAGCAAAGAATGTCTTAGAAATAGGGACCTACCTGAGGTTATCATGCTAGCCTATCACTAATAGGACCTAATAGCCTTAAAACAAACTTTTTTTTACATCAACATTTCTGCACAGTGACATGAAAATGGCACAATGTTAAGCACAATTCATATTCAAAGCAGAGGTTGCAGATCATTCATGGTTGTTTAATTCAAGTGATCCCAATTCAATGGCGCATATAGGCTCATCAGCCAAACATATAGCTTTATTATGCTATTAAGGCTATACCATGAGTTAAGGTCATGCCGTTCAGTGTTTACTGATTACATTATTCTATAGCTATTTCATCAAATGATAATCTAGTCGTCAAATGAAAAAAGTTAGTTATGTATCCAATCATTAGTTATAACAATAATCTACTAAAAACGCAGACTTCAATCACCACCGTCTTGCCATCGGTTTCCGATGTACACGTTGCTGCAAGGGTATGTGGACTGTAGAGGTCTCCATCCTTCTGCATCCACCTCCCTCACTACTCGCATTTTTGTGCATCGGGCACACAGAGGGAGACAGAGAAGAACGCTTACTGTCACAGAGACTGGGGAACCTGAGACCTGAGACGTCCTCAGCGAGACCGAAGGGGAACTTTGATTTAACGACTAAACCGATGGAAACGTCGCGGACAAGCGGTAGCTCGCATCTTCGATGAGGGATTCGGCTTTCAGTATGTTTTAGATATGCTGTCCTTGGGCACAGCTCAGTGTAGGTTTGTATTTCGTTGCTTCTCCCAAATTGTACTGTGCTGCCGTGCTGTGACTGAACACCTAGGTCAGTCGAATGAAATTTAAGGAAGACAGAACATATTATTTCCAGCTTCGTGACATAGGACTTCCAGTTGCAACGGGTGCCGCGATGCCTGCGACATTTCGGTCTTTGTTTCTAGGTAAGTGAATTTCATTACCTTAAGAACTGAATTTAGCCTACTGTAACGTTGTCTTACAGTTTATTCTGGTTCATTCTCAACAAATTGTGTCAATGTGTTCCACCAGCTGTAGTAGTTAAAACTAAAGCTGTTGTTGGATTTTCTTGAATTTGTGTTCATAGTCGTTTTAACCTCCCTGTAGGCTACATGTCTGTACATTAAAGGTTCACCAGAGTAGCATAATTGTAGATAGGTATAATGTTGCCCTACGTTCAATATTATTTTTGGAGGACTGGTAAGTTACCAGGTTTGATACCATAAACTTGCCCCAAATCCGAGACAAGAAGTAACGAGTCCACTTCATTAAACATTGGAGAACCCCCACCATCCAACATACACTGAATTCTAACGTGAATTGAAAACAGATGTTCTTGAGTATGGAGTAGCATAATGCATTGGGCTTCTACAAAGACTTGAGCTTTTTTTTGTCAATAATTAAAAATATGAACCAGCATGCTGTCACCTCTGTCTTATAGTGGATGTAATTCTTTTGTTTGAGATTGAATAATTTTAATAGGCTAGGCTACTTTGCAAACAAAGACAGGGCATGCGGCCCAACCCGAATCACTTAATGTGTTGTGACAACGGATGACTAAAATAGACTGTCTTATTAAACCTCAAGTGCCGGAAAGGCAGTTTAAACGGCTGGTGTTCAGTGATGAAAGTGGCCAGCCATGCTGGAGAAAGCAGCCGCTCGCGTGCCCGCGTGTGTCGGGGTCGATGTTTTAAAGAGCAGTAGCCTGCCTACTCGAGACGCATCAGTGCGCCAGTGTTTTCTTCACGTCTAGACACGTGGAATCTTGGTGAATTCGTGTAACATCTAATAGCCTACCCTCTATTTACGTCATTGTTCAATACCATATGCAATACATACGTCTTTGTTTGCGTCTATGTGTGGGAGTTTGGGAAGGTGTGTATATAGAGAGATCCGGTATTTATTATAATCACTGCAGCAACTTTGGTCGTTTATTGTTGGCTATCATGTCATCCACCATAATGACTGGGACTTATGCTGAGAGGAATAGGCAGATTTCTCGCCTAAAGTTTATAGGTCCATACAGTCGCTTGCTGTCTTTAGCAGAAAACAGCACAATAACTTCCTATCTATCTAGTCTAGTAGCCTACTTGTCCCTTTCTTACCAGAAAGCTCATCAGGGTCCTGAAGTAAAGATGACGTAAAGAGAAACGATGGGAGGCACTCTTCTTACTAGCTGTGGTGGTGACCGATGCTAGTGTTGCAGACGTTTTTGTCAGTTCAAACCGTTCTGTTTAGGCTTACGAAGTAGCCCATGAACAGGCTAGATCTCATCAAACTGTCAAAATCATATTTTACGCACATTGGCAAGTCCACCAATGGCATTATCGTGAAAGTATAGACACAGACTGTGTTAATCAGTCAATTCACTGTCACCTACTCTTCTTCCTCATTATTATTTGGCTAATGATCACGTCTTAGCCTATATTCGCTAATCTTCCATTGGATTTTAATTTGACTAATCAAATGCATGTTAATAGGCTAATGTAATCAAATTTGTTTGACTTGCACTGTGCTGAACCTAATGTTCTGAAACACTGAAAAGCATGTCCATTTCTTCAAGATAATTTCATGTCATTTTCTTCATGAGAGATAATAGCATTTTTGTGTGTGTGTGTGTGTGTGTGTGTCTGAGTGTTTAGCTAAAATGTGTGTAAATAGCAAGTATTAAAATAGTCAAGTAATTACTTTTTCTGCAGTGTGGGTAGTACTGTAGCCTTCTCATTAACCAACGGATTTGATCAAGAACCCTAATGGAAGAAGAACTTATAGCTTCCCAATGGACCTACCGTTACTCTAAAATAAATCAATAGTCATTAATCGGTGTAATTTCCCTTTTATTTGTTTTTCGAAGTTGAAGTCCTCAACCATTGTTAATTTAGCATTTGTGGGAAATCTAATTATACAGCAAAGCAGTGTCATAAAAAAAACAGCAATATATTTTCTCTCTGCAAGTTCTCTTTAAGTCATTCTTTCTATTTGTATACACTTTCTCTTCTCTGTACTTTAATTTTTTTTAATCTCAACCCAACTTCCTCAACTTCCTTGAGTTGTATTATTGTAGATCACAATATAATATGGAATTGCAAAAAAGTGTATGGTCTACTCATTAAACCAGAACAGAATGAGGGTGCACTTCTGTGAAATGAACAAATGATCTGTAAAAAAGATCTTAGCCTATTTTGTGTGATTTTGATATCCTAAAACTGTGCACAAAAAACTTTGTATTTTCTACATTTACCCTGATTGCTCTTCTTGTCCATGGGGAAAGAAATCATCTCTACAGTAGCCTACATATAGCATAAAAGCCTCAGTGAATGAAGGGTTGAACTTTGTGATGGATCACCTTTCTCTCCTTTATAATTCTTCAGGTGACTTTGAATGTTAATTGACTGCTTGGACAGTAATAACAGATTGTATTTCAGTTGTCAGAAATATAATGGAAATATAATGAGTGGCCCTTTCACTGAGAGCTGTGTGAAGACCAAGCAGCTCTGCAGTGAGGTGAAGTACTGTATTTCACTTTGACCGATAAGGTTTTAATGTCAGTTTGACTGATACTGTTTTTAGCTCGCATGTGAAAGACACGGGCTAAGGACAGGTGTTTGTCTCTCTGGCCTTGGATGAGGCTTATTTTGAGTATTTTTTTTTTCAGAAATATTGTTCCCTAGTAATGTGCAGATTGAGATAAAAATAACATTTCTGTCCCCAATCTATATTTAGGTTATCTCTGGGGACAGGCGAGGGATCTCTGGAGATGTAGAGATGACAGGATGCATTGGACCCAGAGGTTATAAAGTGACATCTCGATGTGTTTGTCCCTGAATCACTGGAGTCTTTGCAAACACACACACACACACACACACACAAAACATAAATTCACACACATGAATACACACACACACACACACACACACACACACATTGCACACACACACCCACTCACACTTTCCCCGTCAGCACATCCAACACAGACACATGCCATCACACATTCATCATGAAAACACACAGTCTGATGGTGGGTGTCAAATGAATACGGAAAGCATACACTATACAGGCTTCAGTCTGGGAGGGGCCACTGTTAATGTGCCTACTTCCGTCTCCATTTTCATTTGCTAATTTGCTCTACTGCATTTCAGGCAACGGCTGACTGGGTCTGATGCATTTCTTTCATCAGAGTTAACAAAGATGCCATGACGGCGTCTCTAGATGAGGAAAATGACAGGGATTGCCTTTTGAAAGGTCAAATTACAAGAGGCTGTGAGATGTAGAACTCAGTCGTATGTTGAAAGAAGCATGCTAGACATGTAATGTTAGCCTAACCGTAGATACACGTCATCTTATAATTTAATGCTTGTAAAGAATACCCTACAAGAGTTTACAGTAACTAGCAGTTTAATTCATGAAAATGTTCATGCAACACATACTGTTATGCTCATGGCTTGAAAAATGGCGGCATGAAGTATTATTTAGTGGAAGAAAAGAATGGCCCAGCTTCTCTGGGTTGGGCTGTCATTGGCTGACATGTACTAGTGGGACACCCAAACTGCATTGCATTTCACAGCGTTGGCCTAAACCATCTGGCTGCACGGTGATCGGGACATTCCTGTGGTTCTCTATGGGAACGCGTCTCGGCTCCCAGTGTCTGCATGCTGCAGCAGCAGCAGCAACACACACGCAAACATAAACACCACGTGTGCCCCATGCCTCTGTGTGACCTTGCACTTGGCTGCTCCAGTGCATAGCCATGCAGGCTGAACACTGAACTCCACGTTTGCGCCTGTCTCCTTGGGACAGAGATGGGTTCTGCCATTTAGCTTGATTGCGGACATCCGCATGAGTGAAAGGGACACATAACGCATAACAGGCTAATTAGTAGCGAGCTACACTGTAAGGGGGGGTTGACTGGTCCTGAGAGGCAGGGGTTGGTGTCAGCTCGCATAAAAGATTTTTCTGGTGATGTTCCCAGTCTGAAAACCTGCGTTTGGAGGCAAGCTTTTGTCCACTCCCTTTCCAGTAGTCCCATGGAATCTAAACAGGGATGTACTCTTAAAAGAGACTTCCAATGTCAGGTTGAACAACGGTGGCCTTCCAGAATATGCAGTCTTGTTTCCTGACAGTGACTACTACACTACTCACAGCTTTTTTCTCTCTTTTTCTCTTTCTCTTTCCCTCTGCTCTCTCTTGCTCCTTCTCACCCTTTGTCTTTGCAGCAGACGTCTCATGTTTCATTGATAGAAGTGCTATTTTAACGTCAACAGACGAAATGTTTGTGTCTCTTTAGTCCATGAATTGTTCAGTGTGTGAATGGATGGGGTGGTAATAGGGAGCTTGTTTTATACCTGCTCCTGCTCTCCCTACCCCCCCCACCCCCTCCCCTCTCTCTGGAATATTTCTGCATTGAATCGATGTGTATTTTTAACACCAAAGACCTCGAAGGTACAAGTGAAGGTCGTTCTTGTGAGAGGAATATGTGCAGTTTAACATGTCTGGTATCATTTTTCTCCCTAACCACTCCTATACAGATAAGTACATCATGTAATAGTGCCTTGATATTATATGGATGCCGGCCATTAATGTTTCATTAGTTTGTGTGGTTAATCGTAAATAGTATTGTAAGTATTGTATAAAATACACGTGTGATGTGATGCACATGCCACATATACTTCACTAAAAGCTTATATTCTGAGAAAGATAAAGAGGGGTTTTGTAATAAACTGAAGTTGTATTTCAGTTGCTGTCTGACCTATAAATCTTGGGCCTCTTTCGTCCTCAACTGCTTAAATTACTCCCAGATTATTTTGGAACACGCGAACAGGAACTGCCTATTTTCCTTTACGGGCAAACCTTTGACAGATGTGCTTAAATGGTTCAGGTTCACAGTAATTTATTCCACATGTATCACATGCTTCCAATGTAGCAAGAGCGGCTTTGTTTTATGGGCTATCCGAGACCACTGCCCCCCCACCCACCCCACCTAATTTTTCAAGTTTATAAACGGGATTTCAGCATTTGCATGCCCTCAAGTCTTTCCTAATCACTGTGACCAGGCTCATTTGTGAGCAAAAGTGAGGATTTCTGCATTATTTGCCACAGTAAATAACCATGAAAGTCAATGGAGCAAGGGCAATTACTGTCTCCATTTTTTTTTTATTCCTGGAAACCTTACTGCTCCTTGCCTTTGGTGAGCATAAACATTCAGTAGAGAGTCTTCATAAAGGCTCTCGGAATCTGTGAAGGAGCAAACACTGGGGTGAACGACAGCCTCTATGAACCACACAAAATACGCAGCTGGATTCCATTGGTCCAAAGCTCTGTGGCTCTTGGCAGAGGCCCCTCTAAAGGGATCCATTCGTATTGTTATTGTCTTGGACCAGGCCACTTATTGAGAGCTCATGGACCAAGGATGTCTGCTAAAAGGTCGGAATTGAAGGCTGTGCGTTTTTTTTTTTTTTTTGCTGTTGTATCACTGCTGGTGATTTCATCATCGCTGTTGTCTCTGGTGATGCTCTCATTCCAGAGCCCCTCCAGCTCTCTTCCTCGTCCTCTCAAGCATGCAGCGAGTGCCTTAGCTAGAACCGGCAGCGTGGAATAAGGCAGGCACAGCCGTCTGTTACCAGCACAGCTCGCTTTTGATCTGTGTTTTCTCTTTGGAAAACAGGTAGATCTCTGTTTTTTTCCGCCCAGCTTGACTGATCTGACTGTTGGGTGAAAATAAACAGATTCGCTCGATGGAGGCTCTGTTGCAAAGATCGCTTTTAGTTTTCTGTTATTTTGTTGTTGTTTTTCTTTCTCTCGTCGCTCTTAGCTGTTCACATTGTAACTACCAAGACAAGTGCACACAACACATTATAATGCCAATTCGGTAAGCCCTCATGTTATGGGTGATTGCACCCAAAGTGCAGGACACTGTCAGAGCCTGTGATGAGAGGAAGAGATGGGAAACACTCTCAGTGAGGTGTCACCTGGACCCCCCATTAGTGCTCATGGAGGTTGTCACGTTGTCACACGGCAATGATGTATCATCATTAAAATTGTTCCTTTGCTTAGCAGATGCCCTTACCCGGGGTGACTTGGAGCACTCAACATTATCCATCCACACACTCACACACATACACACCGACAGACAGACACTCTCATACACACAGACACACACACACACGCACACACACACACACATACACATCTGTTTGTAAAGGCTGATAACAGCTGAAGGATACTGTCAGTTCTGAAAGGCATTTTACCACAAATTGTATATGTCTCTTATATGACTATTTCAAATGCTGACTTCCTCTGCCAACCCAAAATGACAGCTTATTTTCTTTCCATCTTTATCCAACTCTGTCTCTGTCTCTACATCCTCATTAAATGCATAGTTGGTGTGGTTGTAAGAAGTCATTTTTTTCATTAGCGTCTCTCGAGTTGAAGATAGTGGAAAGCCACATCCCATCTCGGTTCCCTGATTTGGTTAGCAAATGCTCGCCTATCTTTCTTCCCATCTTCTCTGACTCAAATGGAGACGTTCTGATGGAGACCAGAGGGTAGAGATTTCCCTCAGGCATCCAGAGAAACCCGAATATGCATTTCCTTCCTCACTGCAGGATGCTACCAATTCATTAGGGATTGTGTTTTTCTCCTTGCTACTGACAGCCAGCGGTAATTGAATCTCAGCAATTGATTGCAGATAAATAAATATGATCTATACAATGACACCACGTTTCACAATGCCAGAGGAGGTCTATATGCCCCCCCTCCCCACACCAGTACCACCACCTTTGTCACCATGTGTTTTTTTATTTTTGTTCTATTGAAAGCATCCTGAATGGGAGGAAATGTCCCACGTCGCTCTATTTAGACGCCTGCTGTTCCTTTCAATTTGAAACAGTCTATTAGCTCCACTAGCGGGCTACTCCATTAGGTGTTTTGAACCCGCGTGATCAATTGTCTCACTCCATTTCCCTCTCTTTTGCCAAAACCTCCCTCTCCCTCCAACCTCGCCACCCCCCCCTCTCTCTGAGTGTTCACACAGGCATTCTGCAAGATTCCCAGCTCATGTCCTTTGAGTGTGTCTATCCTCCCCTGGTCACTCCTCTGTAGCCTGAAGGATCTGGGGGGGGGGGGGTTTGGAAGGCTTGGTGACAGTGGGGTGCGGTGTGACTAGTGTTCATCGTCTGGGCTTGTTTCTGTTTGGGCCCCACTCAATTTCTGCTGGATCAGGAAAAAATAAATCTATTGCTGCTTTAGATGCCTTAGGTTAACTTTCAATCTTAGTCTGTGTCTTTAAATGTTTGATAGTTAGAACTATCTTCTTATTTGTACCATAAAAGGGTCAATATTGTAGTGGCAATGTCAGGATGCTATTTAATTCAGTGGATGCTTTCTGTGCATATGCATTTTATTGCAGGGGTAGTGCAGAAGGCTTTTGCTTATTACATTTTAATGACTTTTACAGCAAGTGATGATAAGCATTTAATGCGATATTTAGTCCTCACGTTAACCTCTTGTAGTTTTATTTCATAGTTGCAGGCATTTGTGATGAACAGTTTAATCACATGCCACAATGCCATGCATTTTTTTTTTGTTTACACACGCAGAAACACTGTTAAATTGTGTATCGTTGATCAATCACTAGGCTGCTGGCAATTAACATAGTAGCAAAGCTGATTACACCGTCCTGCAGTGTCACAGTAACAAAGTGCCTCAACCTTTAAAGGGGTGGAAGTGAGACCCACTCAATGGCGGAGACTTGTGTTTGCATAGGAGATTAAGTCGCTTATTCAGGTGCTTGGGCTATCAAGAGTGATCCAGCGCATAGCATAGCTTTGCTGAAAAAGCACATTTTCCCCCTCTCTGCAATCCCCCTCTGGAAACTGTTCCAGAACAGATGGCACCACCACCTTTGTTTTTTACGAGTCGTTAGACTTGACTTGTTGATGAAATGGAGACTTTCCGCTGTTCCACTCAGGGCAGATGTGTCTCTTTATGCTTAAATGTATCAATGTTCCTACACAGCACATGTCAAGATAGTGTCTCAAATGTCCAAAACATTCCCTTCAACCATTACATTTTTACCTTACAAGACTGCAGATGTAGCCCGTCCAATGAGGGCATTAGATGGTGGGGAGTGGAAGGGACCTTGCAGAGATGGCATGACACTGTGTTACCCGGAGATAAAAACAGAAAAATACATCCCCTTGTTATTCGGCATGCTCAGTGCACACTTCTGCCCTGGGACCGCCAGTCCGCTTTATTTCACGAGCGAGGGAGGCCCCTGTCTATCTGCGTCTACAGGCTCACGCAGTACCTCGGGGGAGACGCAAATTAATGCCATCGACTTCCCGGGCGGAGGCTGGCAGCGATATTTCGTGCAGATGCTACCATTTTCCCTTCAGATCCTCCATTGTTTAGTCATCCTCTGCCTCGCACGTGTCTCTCCCTCCTCTCTTTACCTTTATCCACATGCGAGCTGACAGGCCAGCTGTAGTGCAGGATACTGAGAAAAGAAAGCGAAGAAGACTCCGCCGCTTTTGGTCTCAAGCGTTGTGTCGTTTATTGGTCTAAGGATATGCTATTTTTATACAACAGTAGTGAGCTAAAATTAATCAAAGCCAGCCATTTTACGCATGCCATGCCACGTAAAATATGCATGACTCGGCAAAATTGTTTATTTTAAGTACACACAGCATACATGAGGCACGGCGAATAAATGCACAAAGTGCTTACACCATTGATTTGCCAGTAGAATATAGTTTATTCCTCCGTTGGTATTTCAGAGGAAGCTTTGAATTTCTCTATTGGATAGGCAGTCATAAGTTTTGACTGGTGTCAGTCACTCACACTGACTGGCTTGGAGTGTTGGGATGTGGTGTGATTTACTGTTAACAGTCCAGCCGGCTATTGAAAGGAAATGGCAGCGTCTGCAAAACGAAGCTCTTACGATAATTAAAATTGGAACAGGAATTGGTCAGGGGCCCAGAAAAATCATCTTGATCGGAATCACAGTTAATAACGGGAGAATGCACTCGATGCGGCATTGACAGTATAATTTGTACCAATGTGTTCGATATGAAATATGTCAAGTTATGCCTCGCTGGAAGTGATTGCGATGCAAGGCCAGTAGGCTACAGTACCTTGTGCTTTCGGGCAGCCTGTGAGGAAATGGCCTCTTTGTTGATTGTTGAAGACAAACACCCCCCCACTGCCACATTGAGGAGGAGATGCTATTTTTTTACTCGCACAACCCTCTTTCCTCTTGGATGCACTCTTGACATTGAGCAGTGTGGAGAGGCCAGCTCCTCAGTAGTCCCTTTGCTAATGAGGCTATTAAATCCATCCTTCCGTGGTGCAGAAGGACTGCTAGAGAAGAGCGCGGGTCCTCCTCCTCCTCCTCCTCCCCCTCTGCTGCCTCAGCAAACAGCCCTGCCCGGCTCAGCCCTGCCCTGCCCCCGGACGTCCACGGAATGGCCAATGAACGAGCGCGAAAAAGGCAAACGCGGCCTGTCTGGAGCCAGACCGTGTCCCACTAGCCGAAGCCGTTCCAGCCGCTTACACTCTCCCGCTCCCTGTCTGGTGCTATTCATTTGGCTGCTGCTCTCGCTGATTCGATGCCATGTCTGCGTTCGGGGACAGACAGTAACCTGTGGCTAATGAAACACATTGTGACTAAATTCTCCCTAACTGTCTGAGTGTAAAACGGTGCAGCGGCCTTACAAACTGTATTGCTCAGCACATAGCTGGACTGTGTGCATTGTGGTGTGGTTGAAGTCTCTCTGCATTAGGCTGGAAGACTTTGCTCTGTCATTCACATGCCATGCCATGTTTTATTGATTAGCTCATGCTTAACCAGCTGTATCGAGGATTTATTTGCATAAACGAGTGAGCTAAACACCAGTTGGAGGTGTATGGGGTCATTTTCTTTTGACTTTCAGCCTTTTGATGCCTTTCAGAATTGACTGTCGGACGATCGTTTTTTGATACCACATGCCTGGCGATTACAGTATCTGCGGCTATTTTTTTGCAGTTATTTACATCAAAAACTGCCAGACAGTTTCCTTCAAATAGGTGGCCAGGTGCTGGGGCTGAATAGCACCAGTTAGCACCAGGCCAGGTTGAGAAGTGGTGCTCTTAGCAAGCCCCAGCCAGCAGCCACTCCAGCCATTGATTCATGCGGACTCAAGGAGGCATGTGAGGCAGCCAAAGTGGTTTTCGTGTGGGGTCAGATGCGCTCTGAATAGAGTGTTTACCATGCTTCCCACACGCCATGACTTATTCATACTTCAAAAAAGCCCCCATTCAGCAGAGATGGCTTATCCGCCAGCGGTGGGTGCATCCGACTGCACTGGGTTGTGCGGCGCACCGCACAGATATTGAAGCCCGGCCATTTTTTTCATCTCATTCACAAATACTGTAGGCTACTCAACGAATGAATTGTACTGTACTTGCTCTTTATTCGCACCAGCTTCACACACTAGCACACACACACACACACACACACACACACACACACACACACACACACACACACACACACACATGCTAGAGTAAGAAAAAAATCAAAGGAGGCCTTTGTATTGAAAACCTCACAGTCACTACCCTGCTATCAGCCCCATGTAAAGTTGATGGTTTAGGCCTCTGTCGCTCTGATATCCCAGAATTCCTTTAATACGAAACACCTTCTTTAGGCCAATTAAATTAGAGTGACATCAATTACGGGTGGCGGCTTCGCCAGTAGCCGCACGAACGGCTCGCACTGTCATGTGCAGAAGAGGCGCATTAATGCGGTGAATTAATGTGTTTAAGGGAGGCACAATTAAAACGAGAGCGAGAGGTGATAACGACGAGCTTATGGCTGCTCAGAAGGGGATTACGCCACATAGCTGTCTGTCTTCAAATACGAGCTGGCTTATCCCTGGGCTCCTGCTCTTTACTGTGTTGAAATGAATGGCGGATCACCGCAAAATGGCATGAAAGGGAATGTACCGGGAAGCTTGGGGTTGGGGGGGGGTTGCGATGATAGTGCTGGTGGTGGTGGTGGGTGGGTGGGGGTTGGAGAGTAGAGCCTCATTAGGGGCTCACAGGTGTGTCATAAATGAGACGGAAGATGGGTGGCAGATTTGCCCCACATCACTTTATGTCTGTCTTTCACTGTCACACATACACACAAACACACACACACACACATGCACACACGTCTTGAGGCTGATCAGAGACAGGCGATTCATATGTGACGCGTGAGCCGCGTGATTATTTTTGAGTGTGTGTGTGCGTGTGTTTTGTCTCTCTCTGTGCATTCTCATGATTTTTGTTTTGTTTTATTTTTTGCTTTGGTGTCATGGTGACAGTTACAAACATGCTGCACGAAAGTAAAAAGAAAAAAATACAGATCTGTAGTTTGCCTTTGTCTTATTGCCTGTTTTTCCCCCTCCTGCATCCCAAACATTCCATAGAAGCGGCAACCCTGAGGATGATGTATAACATGTCGTGATCTGCGGCTCATGTGATCAAATCAATACTCAGAAATCACCTCTGCTCCCCCGCTGAGAAATGACCGGCCTGGGAGGCAGCCAAATTAGGGAGCGATTTCTGTTTACAGGTCACCCAAAGGGCACTCTGAAAAGACCTTGAAAAACTGCCCCGTTAGCAATGGCTGACCACGTCCATTTTGTCATTGTCACGGGAATGACATCAGATAGGCAGCAGTGGTGCGTGCAGCGATGGAACACAGAATGCTAAACATGGCGTGGGCAGGCTATCGTGTGTCCTCTGAAGAAAATAACTAAACTGGACCATTATAAAGACATTAAGCTCCGAAATTAACCTTTATTTTTACTTTTGGAGCCACATAACATGGTTAAGTGGCACTCAGTTTCCTTGTTAGAGGAATTATATTGAGTATTCTGCCAGTATGGTCCCATGTCATCTTCTAATGAAGTCTGACATTACATGCTCTCTGCTTATGGCAGAGCAGCGCTTTGGAGTGAGCTAACGAGCCGCCGTGATTCGTCCCGCTTGCAAGATGGAACCGTGTTGGCACAGGGTTGTGAAGATGGATCGTTCCGGACATTTTTTTTCCCAAAGCTAGCATCGATAGCGTCAGCGCTTGGACGCTAGCAGACACGTAACAAGGAGGTGTGGGTGGAGGGTTGTGATGCAGACGCATGTCCATTGACGCTCTGGTTAACTTGCCTTGGTTTTTTAAAGGCAGCTGCTATCGGGAGTGCAGGAATTTGATTCCTGTCGCTGGGATGCCTTCCTTCATTTGTGTGTCGCTAATGGTGTCCCTCTGACCTAGTTCCCTTTAGCCCGTGCCGTATTTCTTATATTCGCTTTCCTTTCCCTGACAATCTCTCCCGCTACGTGCTTAATCACCGGCCCGACTATTGATTTCACAGAACATTTGTGCGGGAAAAAAAAGCATTTAACCCATCTTGTCTACAGGGTGGACGTTTTTGATTTATCATTCTGTGCCTTAGTATTTAAGGGCATTAATATGCATGGCTTGTGGCAAATGTACATGGGCTTACAAAGCCTTCATTATTTTTAAGCATTGATTTATTTTCGTCCTCCATTTTTCCAGTCAATTTTTTTTGCCTTTTCCTTTTTTGCTGCTGGTTGCAAACTTGAGTTTGTTACAAGTAATCTTGGCAGCCTTCCATTCATCAGGACTATTTGTGTGTCGTTTCATAAATGGATTGGACGAGTGAGGAAGCGAAGAACGTATCGGACTGCTTCCCCGCATGTCAGGGCGTGCTGTTTGAACAGGAGTGGGGTGGGGGTGGTGGTAACGAATGAGTTTGTGGCAACGTCGCTCCTTGATGTTTTGCGGCGGACGCCTCTGAGTCACCCCGTAGCCAGCATGTGAACCTCTTTCCTTTTGTGCCGC
>NC_063203.1:17156188-17288688 GCF_017589495.1 Alosa alosa | reverse complement strand
ACGCATACAAACAAACAAACAAACACACACATGCACACACACACACACACACACACACACACACAAACACAGTCTCCCTGCATGTGCTAGATGTCATGTGATGTATAAAGCACACACAGCCGACATTACTGTGAGGCTGCTCCACATTCCCTCGCAGAGACGAGTTCTGGGCTCAGTGGGAATAACTTCAAAAGACTCGCTTCCTGTGCTAGAATCAATAGCAGAAGCTAAAGCAGTGTTGGGTGGTTGTGTGCTCACAAAGAATATGAAGTCTTAAAGAAGCTCCCAGCCATAATCAATTACACACAGCGAAAGTGAAATGAAGCCTATATTCCTTGCACAGTCCTAAGAGTCAAAACTAAAAGTATTTTCCAGGGAGCCATGATGTATTTTATTCTTTTTTATAAAAAAAAAAACTGTGAGGAGAAAACAAAGCGACTTGTGCAATAATTCACAGGCAGTTACTAATGTGTTTATGTACTTTGCTGAATGGTAGGGGACCACTGGATGGTACACAAAAACATGAATGGGGCAGCTGTATCATCCTGCCAGTAAAGAAGCCTATTCTGTTTTTTTTTAACTGTGTGGCATATGTCTCTGCTTTTGCTAATCCTTTCCTCGCTGGAAAAAAATGAATGTCATTTTAAATAGCAGAAGGATGATTCTCCAAATCCACTTGCCTTTCTGAATCACATTTTATCACCAGAATAATGGGCAGTAACATTGAGGGAAAAAAATGAAATGCAGTCACACACTTTTTCCCCCCTCTCTGCGGTAAAAAAAAGCACTACGGTATGTGGTGTTTCTGTTTAATTGAGACCTATGTACGGCACATTCCGGTTTGATTAATTGTTGCGTTGTTTGTACTGAGACATGTACAGTGTGTGGGTTAGGATGAAGCCGAGACCTGCTGCTATAGAGTTACGCAGTGCAGTGTTGCCTGCTGTTCCAACACCAGATACCTCCTGTGAGGAGCAGGGCTAGCGCTAACAACAGTCATAGATACAGGGATACAGAGAGAGAGATAGACAGATGTAAGTTATCATACCATAATGTCCAATAACACTTTAATACACGTTATTACACCGTTGTTTTCACTCAGTTTTTAGCTGTGTTTGGGGTTGTATGTGTGTGTGTTGTGTCTGTTGGTGGGGATGTTTGTGTGCTCGTCAGTGTGTTAATCATTGGCCTTGCCTTGCTGTGTTATCATGCCATTAGGCTGGGAAAGCCCCTGGTCATGTGCACGGATGCTGTGCAGATGTTCAGACTTGTTGAGCAGGTAACGTCAGATTGCTCAGTCAGTCATAATAAACAGTGCCGCTTCCCAGTAAACAGCACCTGATGTCCTCGCCCATCTATTAGCAGAAATCCCACAGACATAATGATGGTGCTAGCCACTGTACTTCTACCTCCCCAAGCAGGCCTAATGATAATGTCAGTATATCATCTCAGCCCCCTTCCTTGTTTATGAAGTAGCTGTTTAAGTGGAGAAACTGTAACTGTGAGTAAATAATTATAATGCTCTCTGTCAGGGTGTAGTTTAAATGTCTCGATGCACAGGTAATGACTACGTTTAAATGACAACTTCAAAACTCCTTTTGCACCATCATCTGGATAGACAGTAGTCTCAAATGCATGTTTTAAAAGTGTAATGCGAGGGCAGATTGCACTTTACCTAATTATTATGTCAAGTGTTTCATGTTGTTTTCATAAGTGGAGGTAGGTGAGTTGTGAGTTGTCTGTGGAAGAATATAGAGAAATGTTGATCTTAGAAAAGTGTCTGCCTCATACCCCCTGCTTCTCTCTCTCTCTCTCTCTCTCTCTCTCTCTCTCTCTCTCTCTCTCTCTGTTGTTGTGAATATCGCATATCCTTGTCAGTGAAACTCCCATGTTATTCTGCCTGTCTCTGGAGGTTCTGCAAAGAACATGCGTTCCGCTCGGGTACCGAGGAGACCTTTTGAAGATCTGTTTCCAAGTCTTTTCTCTCTCTCCTTCTTCTTCTCTCTTCTCTTCTCTCTCTTACCACCCAGGGTTTTTTTTTTTCATCCGCTCAAACCGCACAAGCCTTCTAAACAAATTCTAGACTCTGAACTCCAGCTGACTCTATTTCTCCATCAGATGCGGGAAAGTAGAAAAGAAAAATATCAAACCTAACCAATCTAAATATTTCAACGTGACCTACGCACAAGATGGCTGCGTCTCCCTCCTATCACGCACATTAAATGTTATTTCATTACGTCTCTCTCATTACGTCGTCTCCCCTCTTTGTGGGAAACTGCCATTGCACATCTATCATAATTAAATCCTGAATGCGCCTTCATTAGCCGAAGAGAGAGTTAGCGAAAAGGAAGGGAGAGATAGAACACAAGCAAAGACTTAATTATTCACCGTTTCCTCAGTTTATTGTGTGCAGGAGAGCTGTTTGTGATGATGCCGGGATAAGAATGAATAATCTGCCTCTCTGTGGGAAACTGATCTTATCTCTCCCCTTCTTTTTCATGGCAGCTGCCAGTCGAGAGCCTTTATGGGCGAGTAGAGGCCCGATAAGGCATGGGCACAGCTAGTTGAACATGCCAACGAAATGCTGTTTGGCAAGCCCTAATGATTTCACTGTTGAGCTCCATGCCTCCCCAGCCTTGGCCCCTTTGTGTGATTAGCGCGTATGCTAATTCATCTTTCAGCAGCCATCATGATCTCCTTTACTCTCCTCTCCCTCTGCATCTCATTCACGTTGGCCTTAGTTGTGCTTGTTGTTGGTACAGATGGTTGCAGGTGATCAGGGGTGGCTGGGAGTTTGAGTTCTGTCAGTGCTCCAGTGATAGACCACAGGAAGTCCCCAAGGTTCATTCATATGTATTGTGTTTTTTTCTGTTGTGGTTTAAGGTGGTGTTTTTTTTCCCTCCTGTATGCGCAGAAGAGTTTAAAAGCATAGCCGAGATGATTTGTTTTTATTTATTTATCTGTGCGTTTGTTTATCGAGTCCATAAGTAATGGAAGCCGGGGCAGACTCTTCGTTGCAGCAGCAGCCGTCTCCGTGTGCAGTCTCACATGCTGTTGCTTTTTAAAGACACGACCCGCCCCTGCATGTTAACCTCAGTGTGCATACTTGAATAAGTGTGTGTTGATCCAGAGCGACACGCGACCTGCTCTTAACACCATCACCCCCCACCACCACCCTTTTGAACTTGGCCCTGCTCCACTGCCGCCCCACCCTCGTGCCTTTCTAACTGATACTGAAAAGGGTTGAAGAGCTCCAATCTGGCCTAAATGAGTGCATCTGTGGTGTACTTCACCTAGGGCCCAGTCAGTCCCCCCCCAATCACTTGGGCTCTATTTGCCAAAAAGATGAGTCGGAATCCCGTTGTACAGCACGCATCTGCCCTAGACAATTAGAGGAACAGTCAAACAGACAGAGTAGCACAGTGGCGTACGGGTAATTGAAACGGCAGATAAGGAAATAATGCGGCGATCAGGAGATTAAAAGGAGACGTGACTGAGAGGATTTGAGCGGGGGAGAAGAAAAGAAAGGGAGAGAGAGTGAGATGAGTTATTATTTATCTCCAGTCCCCCAGTAAGCGATGCCTAACAAAGCTTGCAAACAGAGTGCGGTGGAGAGGGAGCAGTGAGCATTCAGTGTGCGTTGGCAAGGGTTTTGATGAGCAGTATTTATGCTGATTGCATCATTTGAATACATATGTCTAGACAGAAGCCCCATTTGTTGTGTCTTGGCTCCTTGGTGCCCCAAAACTAATACTATAAACTCGGTCTCCACATTTCAGGGGCCTTCTCCCCCCCACCCCTTTAAGCGCCAGAGTCATTCATCAGAGCTTAGAAAATAGTTCACTTTTTTTTGTCCTGTGGGAAAGAAACGAGAAACGCAATTTTGATTATTTCTTGGTGAAAAGACTGCATAAATGTTTGTATGTGTTTGAAAATTATCGTGTGAATAATGGGGTTCTGGATGTAGATGAAAGGAAGTCTTTGAGGCTGAAGAATCAACGCTCCAGATCCGCATCGATGCATACAGTCGGAGTGAACCAGTTTAAGTTGCATGCTGTTGGCAGCCGTGGTTTGTTTGCCATTTTCCAGCAACTGATTCTGACACCCCAGTTGTAGCTCATCAGCATCACCGCTAATTTACTAATCATAACCAAAAAGAGAAACATTTCCACCCAACACGGCAGAAGTCTTTAAATCTGCTGTCACATTTTCAGAGAACTCTGAGATCCTCGAGATGACAGTCATCAACCAGCACTTTTCTCATCTCAGTGCTAAATAAACACAGGACTGATTCCTTCCAGAGCAGTAATCTTAGTCAAAGTTCTGTTGAATTTATTGTGAAATATTTTCTCAGACTCGTACGGCTGTTGTTTGCTTAGTCTAAAGGAGAAAGGAAAGGTTCTTATTTTTCCCTGTAAGCTAATACTCTCAATAACCTTTTGTCATGGCAATTCAATTCAGGTCTCTTTGTTCAAAACAAATTGCAGAAAGGTATTTTATTTTGTTCTATTCGGAATATCGGGCACTTATAAGAATGCACATCATTAGGTCCCCAGTAGTTTTTGGAATGCACCACCAAAAATATAGGGCTGGTGGGCATAGCATTTCAATGAAACCTAGTATTAACTTTGCAGGGCCCTGCTGCTTAGGCAGTGGCTTGTCACATGTTAAATGGTTTCAGGTGCGCACACTGGCAGATTTCTGGCTCGACTGACACTGCCAGACCCCCTCTCATTTATTCTGAAACATCATTTGTGCACGGAGGACTCCTTGCATTGCTCCATTGCCCCTGTAAATATGTTTGTTGGATACTGGGGCCCTACGGAGAGCTAACTGGGCCAGATTAGGCCCCCGCAGCGGCCACCTTAGACCAGCTACTCCAGCCAATCAGATGACACAGGCTTGGCCCAGCCAAGGATCCGGTTTCAAGCAGCGGTTTGGACACCAGATGTGTGTTGGCAGAAGAGGTGGAGGGTGCAAGCAAAGCAAGTCCTCAATCCCAGATGTGGAGAGCAGGGAGAGGGGGACATGGGAGGGGGGGTCTTGGCACAGAGCAAGTAGTTTTCTCTTTGGCACAGCTCAGCTAACTCTTTCTCTCTTTTTCCTCTCTCTCTCTGTCTCTCTCTCTCTCTCTCTGACTCTGTCTCTCACTTTGCAGAATCACAGTGATGCAGGGAGAGTGTGCTAGTGATAACAATCTCATTCTCTCCATATTTTGTCCTTGTTTATTTTATCTGGGCTGGCATTGGAAGTATCACTATATTGAAGTCAAGTATTTGCTTAACTTTAATATAAGCCTCGGTAAAAGGAGAGAGAGATAATTGAAGGCCTTTTTATCCTTACCTGTCCCCATGCCCTGCGGGTACGCGTCTCCGTGATTTGATTGAAATTCTAATGAACGTGTGATTACTTTTCCCATCAATCTTTACATCCATCACGTCTCCTGGCTTTTACAAGGTTGTTGGGCCCAGTTGGCCTTGAGGCCAGAGAGCGATCAGTGCACCCACGCCGGGTCAAAAGGTTAGTGTCACGGTAAGTCATCTAGGTCAATGGGAGTCCCTCTCTTTCTCTCTCTCTCTCTCTCTCTCTCTCTCTATCTCTCTCTCTCTCTCTCTCTCTCTCTCTGCGCTTGACGTCATGGACAGATGTGAAGGGGGTCCCCCCTGCTGCCATGGTGATAAACGGTCCTGCGTTAACGAGACAGGGAGCATCCATCCATCCTAACAGCTGATTAAAGCGCAAGGTGAGACACCGAGTATTTACTGCCAAAGCACAAGGACACAACCTCGCCGGGCAAGTGACCACCTACTACCGAGGCTGAGAGTTTAATGACAGAGGTACATAATAAGGGCCCGCCACCTCAGGCGGTGTGAGGGGAGTGGGTGGTTGAGGAGGAGGGGGATTTGGAGGGCTGATGGGTCACTGTGACCGAGGGTGGTTCACCAGTGGTGACCGGCGTGTCGCCAATGCGTCGGGTCGCAAAGCTGTATATCGTGAGAATGTGCACCGCACTGTCGGAAAATGCAAGAGAGAGTGAGAGAGAGAGAGGCGCGTAGGATGAAGGCTTGTCACTGATAGGGGACCCCCGCTGTGAAGTGAAGGTCACAGCATCAAGCCTCCCCGCCACCTTTTATCAGACGCTCTCACAGGAACACCTCTGCACATGTCAGCTAATGAGGGAGGGAGAGAAAGAGACAGAGAGAGAGGGTGAGAGAGAGGGAGGGAGAGAAAGAGGGGGGGCAATGGAGAGCAAGAGGGAGTCATGAAGAGATAGATAGAGAAAGACAAAGAGAGAGATGGAGGGAGGGAGAGAGGTGAGAAAGAGGAGAGGAGCAGGGCAGAGGCGGTGGGAACAGGCTAGGATGGAAAACCAGGAGTGGACTGTGGGGAAGAGCTGGGGGTGGTGCAGCAGGCGAGATAAGCAAGTGAACTTTACCACTGCAATGCTGTAAAATAGATGCTACTAGTTGCCGGGTGCCAACAATAATGGTTTATATCCCAAGGCTGTTTTGTCTCCATGCTAGAAGCTTATAAAAAACCAATATAAAATTAATAATTCAGAGAAGAAGTGTGAGGAGGCTTCACATCAACCCCAGGCACGGGCCCAGGAAGCTCGGAGGAACTTACACATGGAAACTTTACACAGAAGACAGCAAGAGGGATTAAACTCGGGCTCCCTGTTGTCCTCAACTGTGCATGCAGCTCCAGCTGCCAAGACCATCCTCTTCTTCTCTCTTTCTATTTCTCTCTACATCCCCCTTTCTCTCTCTCTCTCTCTCTCTCTCTTTCCACCTCTCCCATTCTCTATCTCTCTCTCTCACCCTTTCACAACACTTACCAAGGGAGGAGAGCGTGGTACTTGCTCAAGTGTTCTATCAGACAGCACCTCCGGGGCTGCAATCGCCAAGATTGATGGCTGTGGACGCGGGGGAGGGTGGCGCTATGCAGCGCTCCGGCATGATGGATGGAGGCATGCATTATGCTCCTGAAGCGTCGACTGGAGCTAAATGTATAGCCTACCTAAGGCTTGGTATGTAGATAGCACCGAAGTATTTACCATGTTTTTTTAATGGTGTTTTTTTTTATCAATGAATTGGAAGATTAGTTCCCCCTGGGTTGACTCTGTATGACTCAAACCATGGCAAACATAGCGGTTTGGCAATATTTCATGGTTACTGGAAAATGCCAGAGGGGGCCAAAACAAAAGCGTTTATGGTAGTTAAACCTTCCCAGCCCAGCGCAGTCCAATGAAAGCCCTCCACAACCTCCCTGAAGCCTGTTGGCAGACCAGAGGAGAGTTGACTCCCAAGGAATGGGAGTCAAAGACAGGAATGTTCCCCTTGTTGGGAGAGAGAGATGAAGGGGTGTCAGTCAGAAACTAGGCAGCGTTTAGCTGGCAGACACTGCAGCTCTCAGCACCAGTGTGGGCGAGCTCGCTGGAGCTTTGGTTGGATGGAGCCCAAAGACCCTGCTAATGCTAAGAGGTCCCTCACAAAGAAGGTGGAGGAGGGGGCCACACCAGCCAGCAGCTGAAATCTGTGTGATTGCACCATCGTGGTGTGAGGCGTCGTCTTCCTCCGGAGGCTCGTGGTTTAGCTAGGTGGGAGGCTGCGGCACAGTGGGCGAGATCAAATGGAACAAGTTGGTCTGAGAATACCAATTATCAGTCTCTCTCTCTCTCTCTCTCTCTCTCTCTCTCTGTTTCTGCGTAGCTGAATCACTGTTAACAGAGATCACTGTGGGGAGTTAAGTTGATTTAGCACACCCCCTGACGATACAGGCCATTAATCTATGCTTTAAATCATAACAGCCTCTCTGGGACCCCCCCCCCCCAATGTTTGTGGACAGTGAAGCCACAGTTTAAGAGCTCAAGCCACACCATTGGCCGTTAGCGACCAGGGTGAGTCCCGCGTGGCATGTCTGCGGTACGCTACAGTCCCCTATTCTGTTGCACATCATCTCCCCGGCACCGTGTTGTCACCGACTCCTTTCCTCGTTACGCCGTGGTGGCTCGAGTGCCAAAAAAACAGTTTGAGATCAGTCCATTTTAAAGGTCACAGCGCTCTGTCGTGCCGTTGGCAGGGAGAGGCGTATCGCACACCCCTAATGCCCACTCTGGTCTCAGGGTATGGCGGTGGCTCAGACAGTCGGGTGGTGAGGGGGAGGGTTGTGTGTGTGCATGTGTGTGCATGTGTGTGTGTGTGTGTGTGTGTGTGGAGGGCAGGGGAGAGAATGACTCATCTGCCCCATGAGTCCATAACTGAAGACCACTCCCTTCTCCCCCTACAGTGAGAGATAGGTGTGTCCTGTGCATTAGTTGACAGGATTTTCTTGTTGTTTTTGGCAACACCTCTGATTAGCATGGTTTGGAGACCTCTCTCATGTTGTATCTGGTGTAAATGTCGGGCAGTTAGTGTGCTTGCCACGCTAAGCCAATTGTGTGAACATGGTCGGCCTCTGCCAATTTACCGCCGCCGCCCTACACCCAAATTAATAACCCAAGCGTTAATTCCCATAACTTGTTTAAAGTGTTTTTTGTAACAACTTCCATTAAGGTATGTCAATTCTAATGCATATGCATGGCGCTAGCCGGGCTTCTCCATTAGTAATAAGCTTGCCATGATTCCCATGACTCCCATTGGAGTGAGTGGGTTGTGTTGTATCACCACAGACATACTCAGGGACTGAATGAGCCGGGCAAACTCAGACAGAGAGAGAGAAGAGAGAGAGAGAGAGAGAGAGAGAGAGAGAGAGAGAGAGACAGAAATATAGTCAATAATGAGAAAACACAAATGAGAGAGAGAGAGAGAGAGAGAGAGAGAGAGAGAGAGAACTGGTGATGGAGATGGAAAGCTGGAGGTAAGATCCACTTTGTAAGTTTCCGCCCGGAGCAAGTCCTTGTCTGGACGCTCAGGTGTCACCGCGGCCGGAAAGGAAGGGCTCTAAAGCGGTGCAACCGGAGAGCCGGCCAGACAGCGCTAGAGTAAACCCAGGCAAGACACTCTTCATCCCTGTGTCTCCTCTGGCTCACTCACTTCTGTCATTCCCCCCCTCTCTCTCTCTCACTCCCTCCCTCTATGTCTCACTCTCTCTCTCTCTCTTGATCTCTCTCTCCCTCGCTTTTGTGTGGACAATATCAAACTGAGGGCGCTCGGGAAAGGCAGTCCGCTCTCCCATGAAAGGCGAGGGCTGGCAACCATGCCTGTATAAGGGCCGGAGTGTGGAGCTAGCGAGAGAGGGAGGGAGGGAGAGAGGGAGGGAGGAAGAGGGGGGAGAGGAGCATGACATGGGGAGAAGTGAGGGAGATGGGGGAGGGTGGTTGGAGGACGAAAGCGGCCTGTCGACTGAACGTGTGCCGTTCACAGCCACCAGTCCTCCCAGGGGTCCTGTTCTCCCTCAGCTAATCCAAACAACAGGCCGTCTGCTCTGGGCCTGGTATGCACTCCCACTGTTTGCTGTGGCTCAGTGTTAGGGTTGGGGTCAGAGTGTGTGTGTGTGTGTGTGTGTGTGTGTGTGTGTGTGTGTGTGTGTGTGTGTGTGTGTGTGTGTGTGTGTGAGAGAGAGAGTAAGCCCGTGTGTGTGTGTGTGTGTGTGTGAAGGATGAAGGAGGTCATCTGTGTTTACCTTTAACACTGAGTGAGCAGGACAGAGAAGAAAAATAACAGGTACACGTTCCCTGATGAGAGGTAAAAAACAATCTACTTTCACAGAGAACAACACTTACACAACAGCGCAGACCAGGAACAGTATGTGTTTTGATGTAGCCTCCCATATAATAGTCATTTTCAACTGATTACCATGTATAGGCACAGTGCATTCAAGTGTTTACATGTACCTCGCATAGAACCAGCCCTTTATGTAATGGGGTACTCAGAGGATGGCCATCATCTCTTTATCTATCTCTGCCTCTCAGCACAAGTGGATAGAAAGGGCTTTAGGATTACACTTATAGATGGATGGTCCTCCGCTGTTATATCCTAGACTGGCTGCACTGTTATAAAAAAAAGTACTCTTTTTATTGCCTAAATGGGGCGACGGGGATGAAGGTTTCAGATTGTTTTGCCATGAGGAGATTCCCTATGGAGGATTTTTTGCCAACTAAATTCCTTGAGCATTTCAAAACTGTGATACAGTGACTTGGCTTAAATGTCCGAATGTGCAGGCCAGATGTGTGTGTGTGTGTCTGTCTGTGTGTGTGTGTGTGTGTGTGTGTGTGTGTGTGTGTGTGTGTGTGTGTGTGTGTGTGTGTGTGTGTGTGTGTGTGTGTGTGTGTGTGTTTGTATTTGTTTGTGTTTGTGTGTGTGTATGTGTGTGTGTGTGTGTGTGTGTGTGTGTGTGTGTGTGTGTGTGTGTGTGCACAGAGTGGGTTTTTACTTCTCTATCTTTCCTCTTCAGACACCCATGAGGATGGTCCAGTCTGTTTTCTTTTGAGAGAGCAGAGGGCATACTCTATAAGCCTGTTATGACCTAAGCCCTCACGGGGGGGTTATTGGCCACTGATTGGTCAGGATTTAACTCTCGACACCCTGATTAGTTTATGGATTAAGCCCGTACCCATGATGGACACTGCATTGGTCTGTTCACCAAGCACTGGTGTAGGAATAATTAATTCAGCCAGACAGTTTATTTTTGGCCCGGGCGACAACGTTTTGACCTCCAGTAACTCTTTTTTGTAGACAAAACATTTATGTTTATTAGCTTCAGGGCTCGGGATGTGTGAAAACAGATCAGGTCAACCTTCGGTCAGCCTCATTGATACAGTACGTTAACATTCTGATACCCCCCTCCAGCCACTACCCTCCTCATTTGCCTCCGTGTGAGTGATGCTGGACCCAGAGCAATCATGGCCGAATCATTCCGGTACATCATCCAGTGAAGACCCTAGAGGGGGGGTTACTGTATAGGCAGAGAGGGGGAGAACAACAGGCGTGTCCATCCATCACACTCATTAAAACCAGTGGACATTAAAGTCAGGGGATGATTGCCCCCAAACCAGATGTTAAGGGGCAGAGCAGTGATTTGGGATGTGGCATCAGTCATGCAATGGAGGTGGGGGTTAGTCCCAGCCCCACCAGCCCTAGCCCCCACAGTGGTGGCCTAGCTGTGACAAGGCTGTCATGTCCATCCACCAAGATGCCCCTCTGGGCTCGGACAGGGCCAGTGGATGGGCAGCTCGGGGGGGGGGGGGGCTGGAGGCCAGCTCTCTGAACAGTGACCTCTCCACTGTAGCAGCACCACCCCACTGAGGCTGCGGCCACACTCCAGTGCAGTGACCCTGCATTTATGTGGGCACGTCAGCGCTTCTGCACTCGGGCATATGATCAAAAAAAAAACTAAAAACATCTAGGCGGTGCACTTTTAGGAGTAGTCAGCTTTAAAAAAATAAAAACAACTTGCACATCGAAAACTTTTTTGTGTTCCTTTTTGTTTTGGTACAGTCTTGATGGATGTTAGCTTTTGTTTTTTTCTATGGTGTCATCTTGGAAGTTTTCAAAACATGACATGACAAAATATTTGGTACCGTCTTAGAATATAACGGCAAATGGGAGGTTTTTTTTTTCTTTCTCTGGTGTTGTCTTGGAGGCTTTCAAAACACGATGTCTAACAAAGGTACAGACTCTGAATGTGGATCATGCTGTTCTCCGCCACAGATCTAAAACAAACAGTAGATCAAAAAAGTGACACTCCAGCTAGTCACCTCATATGCTCCCGCTCCCTGTTGCCCACGGCCACAAACAACACTGCCATTTCAGCCATCCAATTAAAAGCCACTGACATTCAAGGGCTGGAGAAAGAGTGACATTAAGATTAATTTCTTGTAAAATGCAATGACATTACACAGTCGATCATGCCAGGCGTGTGCAGGCACCTTGTCATCTGGAGCTCTAAGGCATGCGAATGGTAGCTTGCGTGCAGAGAAACAAGTCCTGATGAAGATAAAGCCGTATTCAGTTAGAATCAAACGGCAGGCAGTATGAGAGATACTGAAATGGAGTTGTGTTAAACACAGGTTTTTAATTTAGAATCTGTGTCATGTTCATGTGTCATCTTCTTTAAAGGTGGGACAGTTTTGTCCTTTTTACCTTCGTAGCTCATATGCATATCCCATCCCCTGATTACTAGAGGAGCAACGAGAGACAGGTTTATGAAAGATACAAGGGAGAGGGAAGAAAAACAGTGGGGCTTGAAGGTCATTCAGTTGAGTCTAGCTTTGTCCCCAGGGGCAACACCATGACTTCAGTCTTTAGTGTGTGCCAGTGTGTATTTGTGTGTGGGGATGAGGATGGGTGTCTGTGCCAATGTCTATTTGTGGGTGGGGTGTATGTTTGTGTGCACATTTAGAAATGTGGGGTCTTTGATGTGTGTGTGTGTGTGTGTGTGTGTGTGTGTGTGTGTGTGTGTTTGTATGCCAATGTGTATTTGTGTGGGTGGTTGTGTGGGTATGTGGATGGGTGTCTGTCTGCTGTCTGCACCAGTATATTTGTTGATGTGTGTATGTTTGTGTGTGCATTTTAAAATGTGGGGGCTTTGATGTGTGTGTGTGTGTGTGTGTGTGTGTGTGTGTGTGTGTGTGTGTGTGTGTGTGTCCGCCCCAAGATTATGTTCCCTGCTCCAGGGAGTGGGATGCTGTTCATTAAATCATGTCCAGCGCTCTTGCCCCTCATCCACACCAGAGGCGCATACAGTAATCACAATGCACCGGCTTCAGCCGGATGGAATAGGACTTTGCATTTCAGCTCTCACCTACATATATGTGCATGTGCATACAAGCACAATAACCCAGTCAGAGCAGGAGACCTTGCCCCTTCCCTGCATGACCTCCTCCCCCATCTCCCCCCCAACACACACACACACACACACACACTCACCATCACAGGAGTCGTTCCCATGCAGCGACTTGTGCTAGCACAGTACATCAGACGTGCGCCTGGCCAGGCCTAATAGAAATATTAATACGAGAAAGATGGTTCTGTGGCTGAGCAGATTAAGCCGGCCCTAATCCGCAGGAGAATAGGGAAATCTAAATTGCGTCCGGGGGCTCGTGTGATTAATAAGCTGGGAGCCAGTGCCCCGGCTGAAACAGATCCGGTGCCGTCAGCAGCAGCGCCGGCCGGCTGGCTGGCCCGGCGACGGCGACTGGCCTCTGATCTTCCCCGGCTCCAGCTTGCAATGGGCCACACGGGGCATCTGGGACAGAACCGAAGATGATTTAATCAGTTCCTGTTATTCAAATCCCGGGGAGAGCATTGTCATTACCCTGGCATGGGTCCACCCATGCATATCACGTGCATTATTCTTCTTGACTGAGCAGCGCGCAGTCACAGCCGCCTCGGCTGGCTTGCTTGTGTACCGGGGTAAGGTTGGGAGGAGGAAGAGGAGCAGGAGGAAGAAAAGGAGGAGGAGGGGTGGATGTTCTCCCTCTCTCTCCTCCAGGCGTAGCCCTAACCTCCACCCTGTCTCCACACACCACCCATACACCCTCATCCCCTGTCTCCCCCACACCCACTCCTATCCACCAGCACTTCCAAGGAGAGACAGCGACCCTCCTCAGTGTATTGCGAAGAGCAGAGTGTCATGGCTGATGATGCAGAGACGGCAGGGGACAAAAAGGGGGGAAGGCAGCGCAGGAGTTTCTTCAAAGCGCTCGGTTCCGTCTGACCCCGAGCACCCGCTGTAGCTTTCCCTGATATGATCGTTGCTGAGAGATGACCAAGCAGAGAATGCTAGAATGCTGTGCTCTCCAACCATCTCTCTCTCTCTCTCTCTCTCTCTCTCTCTCTCTCTCTGTCACTATCTCTTATCATCTTCCCCCCTCTCTTTCTCTTTCTCTCTCTCTCTCTCTTTCTCTCTCTGTCTCTCTTGCTTTATTTCTCCTGTTTGCAGGGGATATCTCATAGCATCATAAGGCATTACCTGAGTGTTCTGTTCAAAAGCAAGGCAGTCAGGGGAAGAAAACTGAGAGGGCACAGTGCTGTGTGTTTCAGGAGGCTTAGCTTATCTGGCATGGTCGAGGTCAGAAGGATGCTGAGGATTCTCTCTCTCTCTCTCTCTTTCTCTCTCTCTCTCCCTCTCTCTGTCTATCTCTCTCTCTCTCCCTCTCCTTCGAAAGGATGACAGTCACAGCACGTTATTTATGAATATGGAGCCTTGGGGCCAGATGTGTGTGTGATATTGCGCTTGACAGGGGAGAACATAAATCAGTTCCAGCATCCACATACGCCCATGCCTCTATCACAGCGCCGGAACATGCACTCAATCCACGATAAGCCCCATCCCACTGTTGATATCCATGATGATATGGAAATGCACGCATGTCTTTTCAGCAACACACCGAGCAAGTGTATTTTTTTCCCTGTCTTCTTTGACTGGCGTTGTCCCTTTTTTGAGGTGCCTGAGATCAGATTTTGGCTGGAGGAAGCCAAGACTCCCCAGACCCCCCCCCCGGCCGAGCGGGGATTTTTATTTTTTCGCTAGCGCTGTGAAATGGAGGAGGAGGAAAATTGCCTTTTTGAGTGCGCCGAGCGTGTACTGCGTGGTGCACAGCTTCGCCGGGTGGAGGTTGTTTTTTAACCTCTGTGTAGGATTCGGAGAGCCAAATGCCCATCATTAATCTTAAGACAAAGCCCTTGCATCAGCACAACCAGAAGCTGTGGCATGGAAAAAAGAAAAAGAGGCGGCAATAAGGAATCGTGACCAAAACTTGGTCTGCGAGGCCCACCAAGGCAAACCTCAAACCCACCAAAACCGCATCACACTGAGAAGCTGTAGCACCTTACTCCCATTTTAATTAAGAGAAAAATATCGCCCCCTGGGCCGATGCATAAGAGACAAAGCACTTAGCATGTCTCGCCTTAAATAAGATTCTACATCCTGGTGCCAAAAATAAATCCCATTTATGTTGCCCTCCAGGGCAGGCTTTCTCATGGCTAAAAGGGGCCCAGTGCTGATTAGTCCTGTGCTCCCACAACTGCCTGCAGTGCCAAGCTGGGGTGCTGCTGCTACCACTGCTGCTGTGGCACCACAACAGGAACTTAGGTGGGGGTAGGGAGGGGTGTGTCTGCATAATGCACCTCTGGGGTACAATATGGGGAAGGGGTGGAGGGAGAGAGTTAGAGAAAGATAAAGAGCAGAGGAGGAGAAAGAAAGAGATAGACACCAAAATGAGAGGTAGAGATGTACAGAGGTGTAAGGATAATAGGAGACATTTCCTATTCCTGCATTTTGGTATTTTGCCTCAAACAAAAATGGAATGCAAATGCTGTGGACTGTGAAATTATCCTTTTGGATGACATAGATTATCTAACAGAACACCTATCTCATGGAGTCCCTGTACCTTCACTGCATTAATAATCAACGGCCTCATTTGAGACTGGGGGGCTGTTTCTCTGTAATGGTATTGTCACAGGGGGATCAGACTGAGGAGTCTTAAGGGCCTTGGTGATGATTCATGTCGAGAACTGTTCAGGTCAGTGGGGAAGAGAGAGAGGGATAAAAGAGTACGAGGAAGAAAAGAAACAGCAGCAGCAACTGCATTTCCACGTCACTCACTCAGGAGTCTGGTCTTGGGAATAATAAGCTTACATGTGTTGTGGGAAAGCTGCAAGCTTTTATCACCGCCTCCCTCAGCAGGTAATCACCAGGTGGTCTTCCGTGTCTGACGGTGTTACAAGAGCCATGTAGCGTGGCGGGCCTTTTTACCTTTTCTCTCCACACTTTTTCCCTCTGTTTTACGGGGCATCATTAAACATGCTAAATTGCTTGTGGACTGTTGGTCTGCTTGTGGTTTTTATACAGAGAGAAAGGGCTGAAGGAACTGGCACATTTCCTTCTTCCTCACGGGAGGTTCTGCCGTCAGTTTCCCTCCGAAGCACAATAATAAAACACAACTCGGAAGCGTCTGTAGGGGGCTCGCATACGCCAAGACGTGGAAGCAACCCGCAGAAGGACGTGAGGTTAATCTTCCATTTGCCCTGCTGGCGCTCATCAAATATGTGCACATCCAATGAATAATCCAGGTGTGTGTTACCAAGGTGCTGCCGCCCATGGCGAGAGTGTGTGTGTGTGTGTGTGTGTGTGTGTGTGTGTGAGAGCGTTTCAGCTCCCACAAGCAGAAGGAACAGTGCAGTAACAGTAGCAGCAGCAGGAGCACAGTGACATTGCTGCAATGTCATGGGACTGTTGCTAGTGCTAGGCAGCTGAGCATGGTGGTGTAGTGGTTGTGTGCTGTGCTGTGATGCACACACAAGCAGCTGGGAGTCGGTGAGGAAACGGTCCTGGAACGCCAGCCTGGAAAAAACGACAGCATCGTCCCAGAGGGTGTGGGGGTTGTGCCTGTGTCTTTGTGTGTCTATGTGTGTGTGTATGTGTGTGTGTCTGGGGAGGGGTGGGGGGCAAGGCTCATTTTGTGGACAGCCATCTACCACGAAGGCCCCTTTTTAAATTCCCCACACACTCCCGGACGCAGACACACACACACAGACACACAGTGGGTTTAGGGAGCTGACCACATGCGCTGGGTGAGGCTACTTCCCTGGGACACGTGGCAGGCCCGGCAAGGCTGCTCTTTTGCTGGCCAGCAAGATGGAAAAACAAGGCCACTCTGTGTTTATTTGTTTCTCTCTCTTTTTTCTTTTGCTTCTTTCTTCCGCTGCGCGTCCCCTCAGCGCACTCTGGACGAGATTGCGTTGCTCAACTTTTGCTTCGGCTGAGCACACTCCTTGACTGGGAAGTGAACTTTATGCCACTAAGCTGTATAACACATATCCCAAAGCGAAGGCTGCTATTTCTTCATCCTATGAAAGAGTCAGAAATGCTGCAGAGCTGAAATTTACTGCAGAGGCTTGGTGCCATAAAATGTTTCCTGTTTTGATGAAAGGCTGTTGGTAATGTTGCTCAGCAAGATATTAAACATGGTACTGATCAAGAGTGTTTTTTCCCTTCTTTTATGTAGCCCCTGACAACTATTTGCTTTGAAATAAATTCTTTTTCCTGGTTCCCTCCCAAAAATTTCAGTTTGTCCCCATTTTTTCCCGGGCATCCTTGTCAAACTTCAGCTACACCCTGATGGCCTAGTTTCCTCTGTTGCACTGTCTTTCCCCCTGAAATTGTTAAGATATGAGGTGACATTCTCCTTTGCCCATATGTCTTGTCAATAAACAAACCTTCTCCTTTCATCCTTCTGGAAAGAGTGCATGAGTCGCGGTTTGTGTACAGAGGAGTGAGCATCGCAATGGAAACATTTGCAGTGGAAACAGAAAGGGACCTGGGCCAATCAGAGAGCTCGCTGTTGCCTCATAGAATGTGTGCGCCACCCGAGGCGTCGGCGAGGGAAGGGGAACGCCCTTGCCTGAGCCCCAGCTCTGGCCTGGCCTTCTAATCAGGCTCCAGGCACGCAGGGGGAAAAAAAGAAAAGAAAAAACGATGAGGCCTGCTGCTCCGAGCGCCCTGCCGTCCCTTATTCATCTGGTTTCAATCTCCTCTCAGCCATTGAGTCCTTCCCCCGGATGTGGCCACGTGGGCATTCCTCACCGGGATCCAGAGGGATGGGGTGGGAAGTTTGGGTAGGGACTGGGAGCACCATATATCCTAGGGCATAGCCACACATATCAGAAAAACCAAGCTGTCTCCCGAAGGCTTATGTGGGGAGAGGATCAAGGCTTGTGTTAGAAGCAGGGTGGCCCGAATAGAGGAAGAGAGCCAAAGGGGAATGGGCTTCACCATATGCCCTCGCGGTCAAGGGGATGGGGGGGGTGCCGGAATTGGATGGGGAAGGGGTATGAGCTTTGGGATCAAACCTGGCTTGCATTATCCAGGCATGAATGACTCAAGCTCACCCCGGGAGCTTAGCAAGCTAATGAATCACCCTCTCAATCAGACCCACTGTCCAGTAAGCACGGCTATTGAGTTGTTTTCATTAGCAAACCTAACCTTGTGAAACCACGTTTTCTTTTTTCAGCACTGCACATTTTACACTTAAGCAAATCTATGAAACCTGTTTATTTTGAAGTTATATTGATGGGCAATTTCTACATGGGGCACATTTAATATGTTGCGGTTTGCTGCATTTTGCGGCTAAATATTAAGTTTAATGCAGAGTTTTTTATTGTAGGCTGCTGCGTAGGAAATTGCTGTTATGAATAGGATACGTTTAACATTATGTGTAATTTTGAGTCATTATTTGCAATAATATCAGGGAAAACCTGTATAACCGCTGTAGCATGTGTGCCTGTGCAAATTGTGTGTGCATGTGTGAGTGCGTGGGTGTGTGTGTGGATGTGTGTGTGTATGTGTGAGCCCAGGCATGTTGTGAGTGCGGGGGTTTTGGAATGGTGCAGTGGTCCTCCATAGCAGGTGGGACAGATGGTAGCCCGCTCCATTAGCAGTCTTCCATGCTGGACTGGGACCTCTTCCTGCAAACCCCACTTGTCGTACGAAAGGGAGGCCACAGTTTGTCTTTGTCACATTCCACACAGATCAATGGCACTTTAAAGGCCTCTGAGCCACGCAGCTGGGGCCCCGTCGAACACCTCGGCCGCGATGGTCACTGCTGATGTGTCAGTCCTTGTCAGTGGCTCTGTGGTGTTGATCCGCGCCGCATCTCAGGTATCACCCTACGTTATTTTCCGCTCTGTCGATGGGGTAAAATGATCCGTCAGGCGGACGTCGTGATGCCCCGAGACGGCGCTAGCGTGTCTCAGGCACGACACATCACACACGCACACACACACACACAGATGAGAGAGAGAAAAAGAGAGAGGGAGAGAGAGAGAGAGAGATATGAGGAATGAGGAGGGTGGAGAGGAGTTAGCAGCTCCCGTCTGTTTTCAATTAGTCTGTAAAATGTACAACATGGGAGCCGCTCCGTCGCTCTGCTGTGTTTACGTCTCACTCATGCGCCGCCGGCCGAGTTCGGTGATAAAAAACCTGCGTCGCGGAATGCCACGCCTCACCTTGAGTGAACCCCAGGGCGTCCGCACCGACAACAGACTCAGTCTTGGTGATGGAGGCATGACAGGAAGATTGCGAAGAGTATAAATTCCCGCCGGATCCCTGCCCAGCCTTCGTGGCTGCTCGCTTCTGGCAATCATTTTCAGTTTGCTGTAATGGCCTTAGAGTCTTCCTGTAAAACTTTTGTGGACGAACAGAATCTGTCTGCATTTTTGACAACAAAATGAATAATAGATAAAATGTTGATCGTGAGGATCTCCCCTTTTATCATCTGCCTAGCAGGATTTTCGAGGCTGGCTGGAGTCTCAGGGGGTGTAGTCTTTTTTAATTTTTTTAATTAGCCTCACGGCCTTCCTTCAAGCCACCTCTTTTTATCGCCACCTTTCAATGTGCGAGACTCGTCAGCAGTCAAAGTCAAAGGTGCGTTAAAAGAAAGAGCGCGGGGGTGAAAAACCCGTCAAGAGTATTAAATTACATTTACTAAAAGGCTCGCCAGGCAGACAGTATTTCACTTTTGCACTGGCCATCCACGGCTACGGAGCATCCATCAACACACAGGGCCCGGCGAAGAGGAAGATACATTTCGCCGCCGCTGCGGCTCATACACCTACTGTAGTCAGCTGTATTTTCCACCCAATGGACATAAAAAAATTGCAGATTGCAGCGAAATGGGCTGAGCTGCACAAAAGCTTATTAAGTATCGATCGGTGGAGGTCAATGCTCAAATCCAGCTCTAACAAAATGAGAGAGGCACGCAAGCAGCCAGCCACAAATGGAGATTAGACCGCATAAATAAGAGGGGGAAAGGGCCATCCATTTTGGCTTCTTGATAAGAGAGGACAGTGACTTCAGTTGCAGGTGTGTTAGGCTGACATTAAAGGAATTCATCAGTCAGTTCCCTGTGGCTTGACTACTCAATGGCAACTGTAAATTCTTATTCTGAATTTGAATTATGTATTCATTTGAATGAATTAGAAGCCACAGAAGCCCTAAGTGAATAGATATAAGCAAATGTGCATAAAATTACCTCTCTGAGTGTACTGTATCTACAGCTTCGGTCTCAGTGTCTTATATCTGTTTTCTTTCAAGTCATTCTACCTTCCATCTTTTTTGGCTTTGTCTTTGTCACTGAGCTATATTAAAAACGTGACTCTTTGGAGAAGAGGACCAGCCCTTGTGCTGTAGCCTAATTTAGAACACTGCACCAAAATAGCATGCCGTGAGGCGTGGACTCTTAGTTCAGCTGATTTTTTTTTTCTTTTTTCTGGTGGAATCCAGGTAAAAAGGTAGAGCTTGACAGGGCTGAGATTCAGAGAGCAGCTCTCCTCTGTGACTACACCATCTGTTTGGATGGCAGGGTCAGACGCGGCCTGAACTCGGAGGAGGCAAGAGGGAGGCGTGTGTGTGTGTGTGTGTGTGTGTGTGTGTGTATGTGTGTGTGTACTCCGCGTCTCCTTCTGCTCCTCTCTCCTGCATCTTTTCTCTCCGATGATGAATATGTCCCCCCATTTCTCCCCTCTCTCGCTACCTCACGCCAAAGGAAATAAGTCTGAGACGCCACTTAAAGTGTTCCTTGCCGCAAAAAAGAGAGAGAGAGAGAGAGAGAGAGAGAGAGAGGGAAAGGAAGGAAAGAAAATAGCAGACAAAAGGGAAATCGTGAGAAGAGCGTTTTTGTGTGTGTGTGTGTGTGAGAGCCTGTTTTCAGTGCGGGGGTGTTTTTTATTTAAAAGGTGTAGCATTACATGGAAGTTAAGGTAATATCTTGAAGGGATTTGTGTGTTTTCTTTTAATATGGGCAAATCGCTGAGCCATGTCTCTCACATTTTGCCATTGTTTTCACTCTATTATGAGCTCCAAAACACTAACACGCGGGCGCACACACACACACACACACACACACACACACACACACACACACACACACACATACTTATTCTCACAGACAGTGCTTGGGTCTGTAGCTATGCTCATAATACTCACTCATGCACACACACACATACAGTATACTGGCACTTAAGGCCTTTTCAAAGGATTTCCCTAACCACTGTAAATGCGTACATTTTACTTCTGGACACAATTTCTGTGTGTGTGTGTCTTTGTGTGCATGCTTCAGGGAATCCATGCCCTTTACGCTGCCCACGCAACCTCAGACACACACACACACACACACACACACACACACACACACACACACACACACACACACACACACACACACATGGACACACATTTTGCCCCATCCAACAGAAACACAAGCTCAAGACATGGAGGCGGAAAGGGCTCCTAGATAGCCTCAGCAGTCTTTGCTGCAGCCTCATAGCTGCAAGTGCTGCACAGCGCAAGGCTCGGGGATCAGGTTTATTTTTTATGTTTATGCGGGCTATTTCTCCAGGCCCCCTCCACGCCGGCTCTGCTGAGGGCAGCACATACATTAGTGTGATCGGCCATCGGACAGGAAGGGAGAGTGCACGGTTGCGTCGGCTTGTTTCCAGGCCCGTAGCTGTGAAAGAGAGCGAGAGAGAGAAAGAAACAGAGAGAGAGGGAGGGAGAGAGAGAAAGGGAGGGAGAGGCCTCAAACTGCCCAGACTCGGCAGAGCAGAGGCTCATCGTTAACTAAAGCATTTTATCTCCTACACGCCAGGCCGTTTCACTCCTGGTGACTTGTGGATTTTTGACATTTTCTGTGTGTGTTTGTGTGTGTGTGTGTGTGTGTGTTTGTGTGTGTGTGTGTGTGTGTGTGTGTGTCTAAGATTGACCGTCCAGGGACAGCATCCTTCGCAGTGTTTGGTTTTGGGGTTCCAACTCCCCCCTCTTTTGTTTTGAGCTTTTCTTCATCTTGTTTTTTTTCTTCTTCTTCTCCTTCATCAAGGCGTCTGAAGATAAGCCTCCCATGGTGTCAGGGTTCCGCAAGATGCATTGCCATAATTAAAATTTAAATGTTGAACATTCATTCCGAATGACGAATCGGGCTTTAATTAAAAGTCAGCCGGCGACTGTTGGCACAACGGTGTGTGTGTGTGTGCCTGTGTGTGTGTGTGTGCACTGCGTTTGAGCCTTTTAAGCCGTCTGCTTCTTTGCACTCAGTCATAAGGCCGCTGTTGAGCTTTTTTACTGGGCCACATGAATGTGGAAGGAGGGAGAGAAGCGAGTGGGAGGGAGAGAGAGGGAGGGAGAGAGAGAGAGAAAGGGAGGGAGAGAGAGAGGGGGGAGGATGGAGGGATGGTGTGGTTTCTGTGAAAATGGCTGGCGGCCTTAACCTGGCTCTACACGCCTGCAGAAAGGGCTTCTCCTCTAAGCTCCGCTGGGGATTTCATTGCCGCTATGACAACCTCCATAGGATCCTGGACAGCTGCTGCGCTCAGGCCAAACACACAACATACAAAGAATGTCAGAGCGTTCGAAGTAAGCAAGTACTCGTTATCTTGTTCTGTTTCTATTAGCATGACTAGATGTCCCACTGGGAGCGCATCGTAATATTTTCTCTTTTTTTTGTGTGTCTGAGGGAGAATGCTAAATGAATTCGGGGAATTGGAGGAGAAGTGTTGGAAGCTTATTTAGCATGTCTTTGTTTTGGAGCTCTGTCAGACAGACGCGGAGAACAACGCCACAAGCGCCATCAGAGGCTGACAAGCATTTTGAGGGACTCAGTCATGAAGGCAATAAGAGAGAGATTCACGTTTGGCACATACTGCTCAATTATTCACACCATAACACTCTTTCTTTCCCTATCTCTCATTTCCCCAAGGTCCCCACTTTCTCGTGCCTGTTTTCTGTCTCTCTAGCTCTCTCTCCTCTCTCTCTCCCTCCCTCTCTCCCTTCTTGGCGATGGGATTATCTTGGACGAGCTTCCATCCTTTCTCACTTCCTCCCAGCATCCATCCTCCCATCCCGCCACAAGCCTGTTGTACATGGACAAGCCTTTTCCACAACACACTCACACAAACACTCCCTGTTAAACACACACACACACACACACACACAGACACACACACACACACACACACACAGATACACACACACACACACACACACACACACAAACAGATACACAGACTGTAGACACAAAAAAACGTTTATTGTAATAAGGTTGGGTTCAAGCCATTAGCTTTGCCTGAGGTGACCGTGACACATTAGCGATGCTCTCTATTAGCATGAAGAGTGGGTAGAACCTCCCAGTCAGCCAGAACAGGTCTTGGGAGCCAAACGCGTTGCAGGGATTACGGGACTTTATTCCATCAAAGTGCAGCCTCTAGTCACAGAAGACAGAGGAGTGTGTGTGTGTGTGTGTGTGTGTGCGTGCGTGTGTTTTCACAAGTGGGTGTTGGTATGTATAGAGGTGTGTGCTTAGGTTCATGTGGAAGCTGGTGTGTTGGGGGTGCTTGTGTGTGTGTGTGTGTGTGTGTGTGTGTGTGTGTGTGTGTGTGTGTGTGTGTGTGTGTGTGTGTGTGTGTGTGTGTGTGTGTGTGGAGAGGTACTTACTTATATATACTTACTACACACACATACACACACACATGCGCACACACACAGAAACACACACACACAAACACACACACACACACACACAAGTTTCAAGTTTAGCCCACGGTATATACACTACCACATTAAAAAAAAATAAAAACAGATTTGCAACAGTGCAAGTTCTTTCCTAAAACATCCCCCTGCCAGTTACAAAAGGGGGTTCGTGGGGTAGGCGGAGGACTCTCCTGTTGCCCTGTCACTTCCCACTAGTGTCTCCACTCACCCTCCCAATCTCCTGGACTCAGAGGAGGGCTGAAAGCTCAAGTCCAATCCCCAGCAACGCTCAGTGCTCAGCAGAAGGCAGAGTGGAGTGGAAAGTGCGTATGTTTTACCCCCTCCTGTGCCAATCCCTTCCTGTGCCCTCCTGCCAGAGCAACGTGGGAGCCCTCAAATGTTATTTATTTAATTTATTTTTTTATTTATTTATTTATTTTTATGCACCTCTGGAGAGATCAGAAAAGTGCTGTGCTGACACTTTTTTTTTTTTTTTTTTCCTTTTTTTTTTTCGTTGGAGCACCCCTTTCCTTTTCTGACCGCTGACACTGAATATTTCAGTGTCTTTTTGCCAGCAATTCTGCCTTGCTGTGTGTCAGTGAAAATGGAATAAAAGCTGCCGGCCGTCAGCAATGTACATGAATGAATTTTCATAAATAAATCCCGTTATATTTGCATTTTGGCACCAACGCTAGAAATCTCCTCTATAACGACATCATTTTATTTCCTTTCCTTTACATTTGAAGTCATCTATATTCAGTAATTTTGTAGTACGTGTATGATTTGCACATTTCCTTGCTCTTACACTCACTGTGCCTTTGGCGGTGGAAACTTTGCTATTTGGTAGCAATAGCAGTCACTCTTAAAGCTCATTTATAAATATGGATACGGACAGATTCTGTGTTCAATTCGTTCCTATTTTGCACATTTTCTGCAAGCGCATGTACACAGACTGAACGGAGCGACGTTTGAAGCAGACATTTATTTCTGTACGAAAAGGGAGCATAAATCAGACTCTGCCGGGCCAGGAAGATGTACTGCCGGTCACGTCAGAGGGCCAGGAGCCGGCCGAGAGCCCTGGCATGGTTAGTGCACCTCAGCCACTTTCAGCAGGCAGTGAGCAATGTGATCTACCGGGGCCCAAATGAACAGCCAGCTCTCCATTCTAATTCACAGATGCCCTCACGGCGACATTGATTCACAGTCACTGCGGGACAGGCGTCGGGCTTTTCATTATGGAGATACAGGTGGGGGAAGGTTAACGTATTGACATGGAGCCTCGCTTTTTTTTTTTTAAAGCCACACATGCGCACACATATACTGTACATGCCGAGCACATTCATATGCACATACACACACGTGCACACACACACACACACACACACACACACACACACACAGACCTATAATCCGTCCTTCCTACCGACATATGCACATTGACATATATTTTCCTGTCTACCTGCTTCCAGCATAAAGGAAAACACACTAAACCACATGCAATCTTCAGTGTGTGTACACACTCACAGACTCACACAATTATTCACAGTAACTCTGAACCGCACACACACACACACACACACACACACACACACACACACACACACACACACACACACACACACACACACACAGTGCAGACACCCACTCATATGCAATATGCAGAGTGAGAGGGGGAGCGATTTAAAAAGCATCTTCCCCCTGCATTAAAGGAATGCGGACGATGCTGCGCATAACAAAGGCTGATCAAGGCGTCCGCTACATGGAAATCCACTCAGCATCCTCACGCCCCGGCCTCATCACTGCTAATTATCCAGCTGCGGCTTATCTTAGATCACTGCCCTTGCATTGTTCCTGGAATCTGCAGCGCCTGCCAAGATAGCTGAAGGATAACTCTGAAACGCACATGCAAGCATGCACACACACACACACACACACACACACACACACACACACACACATACACACACAGAGATACATACACATAGCTACTCACACACAGACACACAAAGAACAAAACACACACACACTGCCTCCCCCAAACAGTCACGTAGGCATGCACCCACAAACACCTCTGCACACACATACACACACACACACAGACACACACAGACACACACACACACACACACACACACACACACACACACACACACACACACACACACACACACACAGTGGCACATCAGGGTGCCATGACACTTCTCTTCATCTCTCTCCAGCTCTTTGTTTTGGCGGGGATGGTTTGGGGCGATACGGGCGCGTGCCGAGGAGGAGAGAGAGCTGCGCCAGCCTGTCAACCCCAGACGCCCGCTCACAAGGGGGCTGCGACGGGCACGACTCCTCTGGCCAGGACGGAAGGAGGAAGGGGACTCTGGGCAGGGTCAGCAGTGTGGGTCAGCAGGCCAAGAGAGGGAGATTAACGCTGCCTGGTCTGCCAGGACTCCAGGGGAGCCAGGCTGAGACTCCCACTTTCTTCCCCCAACCCCCCAAACCATCAAACTGGACATTGGGGCCTGAGATGGTCAGGGGGTGGGGTCTGGAGTGTGCGTTTGGGGGGCGGGGTGGTGGTGGCATCACTGTCACCATGGCTGCGTCAGCTGCGTCTGCCCTGCTGTGTCCCACCGGCTCAACTATAATAAGATTGCAGGATTCTGTGGGGAGGCGGATTTACTGGAGCACAACTCCCCCTAGGGCTTTTTCACAGAAATTGGTTCCCTTCTTTCACTCACTCTCTCTCTCTCTCTCTCTCTCTCTCTCTCTCTCTCTCTTTCATTCTCTCTCTTTCTCTCTGCCCTCCCTTTTTTTTGGGGGGGGGGACGCTGCTTAGACCATTCTTTTGTTAATTATAAAGTGCTCCGCTTTTGTTTCTACTTTTCTGGGCCAGAGTGGGTATAGCGGAGGCGTCGGCGCGTTGGGGCCAAAGCTATCGGCGCTGTAACGCGGGCTTGATCCCGGCCCCCGAGAGGGGAACTGTAGGGGGAGAAATGCAGCAGGGTCTGCTGGAGCATCGCTAGTTATAAGCATAGCTGAAGAACCCTTTATCTCGCTAATCTGTCAAGGCCCTCTGCGCTCACAGTTGTGTGCGCGAACACAGTTCTGTGTTCGTCCGCCTGCCCAACCCGGCTCCTTCTAACTGCACTTTTTGCGCCCCAAAGGTAAAAATAACCTGTAAAATGCTTTCTCACGCTGGATGGCCCTTACCTAGTGTTGATGCTTGGCTCAAAGCAGCTATGGTAAGGCTGCCTTTTTTTTTAGAGATCAGCGGATTATGTACGAATCCTTCACCTTCCCGAATATGGCTAAATAAAATATAGAAACAATCCTGTGTACTGTAGGCTTTTTATATCAGTGGAAATAAAAAAGGATACAAGAAGAAGAAGAAAACTGGGTGAGGAATCTGTCCACTTTTCAAAAAAGTGCCCTCGTCTACATCTGAAAAAAAAATAAAATAAAAAAAAAAACCTTGGTGGTTTCTGTGCTGCCCAGCTGTGCTGAACACAACTATGGCTCCAAAACTCCCCCCTCCCCTCCTGACTGTGAAACCACCACACGCTAGGGGAACATCGGACAAGTGGTTTCAGACCGCCGGGCCATCTGCATTACTCCCCCCCAAAAGCCTTCCTGGATCCGAGAAACGGCCTCATGTTTGCTCACATATGGAAGACATTAGGATTCTGATCCATGACAAACCATTTTTTGCTATTCCATTGGCTGGGCTTGGCAATGATGCCGGGATATTATATCTCCCCTGACAGATGAGGCATTTAAGTCAGTTTTCATTCAGTGTGCCGAGCCCCTGCCAGCATGTTTTAATATCAGAGTCGTAACGGCGCACCGTTGATTTATAGATGGCACTGACCCTACCAGAGTCTGCAGGAATGAGTCAGCTAGCTGCACAACAGTACAGTATGTTTTTGGTACACACCCAGCAGAGCTACACCTCATCCAGAGGGACACACACTCACACACACTAAAGAGTCGTGCTAGCAGATGTGTGTGGATATGCAGGCAGCAAGACATGAATATGATAGTCTCTCTCTCTCTCTCTGTCTCTCTCTATCCTAAACATTAACTGAACATGCGAAAAACACACACTTTTCTTTGATTAAATGCACTCATTGTATGACAGAGAAAATAATTCCTTCTTGCCCTCCGAGGTCTGGGCATGTGATGGAGGTGAAGCGTTATTGAGCACACACACACCCACACACACACACACACATACACACTGCTCCGAGTTCAACCGTGGGTGAGGAAGGAACCAGGGGGCTCTGATTAGGCCCGTGGAGCTAAATCAGGGATGTTTTCCCAGCAGACCTGCTCGGCCCGGACGCACTGCAGACGACCCCATTCTCCACCCACACCCCACCCCTACATCCATCCCTCCATCCGTCTCCCTCCGCCTACCTCTCAAACAATTAAGGGCTATGCAAAGAGGTCTCCTCGGCAGGCATAGGCCTTGGAGGGTAAAGAGGGCTGTTGCAGTGACGGAGAGTAAGGGGGGGGTGGGGTAAAAAAAAACTCCATTCAAACCGGTATTGGCGGTGAGCACACAAGATAAATGGGTATGCGAACTCTGCATTAAAAAGTCATGAACACTGGATGGCTCGGGGCGGGGGGAGGGGGGGTGGAGGTGTCGGTGGTGTTGGAGGGGAGGGGTTGGGCTGGCTGGGGAAGCTCCTTGGCTGGCCACAATTTTTTCTTTTTCTTTTCTTTTTTTTGTTCATTTTATTTATTTATTTTCTTTCGCTGACTCAGGGTTTTAGGTTGACGCGCACCCGTGGGGGTGGGGAGAGCCACAGGGCCCTGGGTAATTTCTCCCATCAGCAGTAGACCTGCACAGAGAGAGAGAGAGAGAGAGAGAGAGAGAGACACCATGGCTTAATGTGGCAGCCCCTAATGGCAGGATGAGATATGCCAGGGTGAAATACTGCGCTCCACACAGATAATTCGTCCCCGTTTCAGCCCTCTGTCAGCTTTTTATGTCTCAATCTATTTGGCTTGTTCTCAACTTCCTCACCTCCCTATTGTCAGCTGGGGGGTAGGGTATATTATTTTAAACATTTGTATTATTTTGTGCTGAACATTATGTCTTTTTGGTAGCTTCTTCCCCCTGTGGAATACTTTAGGAGTAAATAAGGGCATTCAGTAAGACTAGCAATTGTAAGCACTTTTGGTAAATGAATCGAGCATTTCATTTGAATTTTAATTAATTTGAGTGAGGTATTCCTTTCAGAGCGAGGCAGGATGTTAGATGGGATTGATGGTAGTTGATTTGGACCTGAGCCCAGGTGAGAGAGAGGAGAGAGAGAGAGAGACAGAGAGAGAGAGAGAGAGAGAGGGGGGAGAGGGGGAGAGGGAGAGAGTTGGGAAGAAGTAGGGAACTTTTTAGTTCTGCCCAGGATTTATAGCCTTGATTACTTTATTATGAGCCATAAGGGCTTTGACGTCACATGCTTTTAAATTAGCACTGGTAATTAAACCCTTCAACTTGCACACCCAAGGGAGTCCAGGCTCTGTGAACTGGCTCGGCCATCTCATTGGCCAAGTGGGCACCAGAGTCCATCAATCACTCAGTGGCGGCCCCGGCAAAACAGATGCGGGGGGTTGACGCAAGGTCTCGACGATGGACAGGTCGCCACCCACGTGGCGGGGTCAGGGGTCGCACACGCATTCCGACAGATGAGTTGACAAATGCCGAATCACTCACTGTCTAGACACAACACACTTAAAGTAAATGCCACCCCCCCCACACTGCGTAGCGCCCGGGCCCCCGGGAGAATGTCTATCTTGTCTCTTTAACGCCGAGCGCTGAGTGAGGGATCAGGCCAGACACTCGCGGCCTGTGGAGAACCTCGTCATGAAGAGGCTATAACACCAATGTCATAATATTTACTTGACCAGAGACGGGTTCCAACACTCAAACTCTTTTATTTCGAGCAGTGGGCGAGCGAATCTCCAGCTTTCCCAACTCTTTCTCTCTTTTTCTCTCCCTCTTTCTCTATCTCTCTCTCTTTCTCTCTGGCCTGCACTCGCTAGCTAGTGCACTTCTCTGTGGAAGCACTCGAGTTACGGCAGATTAGACGTGCTCGTGGAACTAATGCCGGAGCTCCAGAAATATCCGCCTTGTTTTGCACCCAGCGTAAGCCTGGGCGAAAAGCATGCAGCCTAGTGGCATTGTTTGTGCTTCGCCACTGCTCCGCTCCGGCAGGTGGGAGGAATCACATATCCCATCTACCCCCCCTGGGACCCGGGGGGCTGCAAATCCCCCTGACGCCTGCCTCTAATTCCCCTCCAGCCAGCAGCAATGCCTGCCCCTCGGCCAGTAAACTAGCCCCGCGCCCCCTCCGGCGCTCCTGGGCCAACAGCCGTAGCCTGTCCTCCGCTTACCTCCCGTACCCAGCCGTTATTCGCCGTTTCAACCATCTCTCCATACCAAACAGTCACTACTTTGCCCTTGTTTTGGTTTTCTTGGTGTACTATATGTCCTCAGTCCTCATTTGTAAACAAACCTTATTTTGTTCACGTAGAAGCTAAAAAAGATAGTAGTGTTAGTGCCTGTTTCAACCAGCCATAGATAACAGTCAATATGAGGCCAAAAGGTCACATTTGTTTTATCTTGTTCTATGTATGTGAACATACACGAGTGTGTTCAGATGGCGTGTAAATAGGCTGTTGTGGAAAGAATAAGCATCCATCTGTGAGAGCTCAGGCTTTTTTTTGTGTGTGTGACTATTGTGTTTTGATTTGTTTATCTCTTCCCAGTGGTTTGTTCGAGGCAGCGTTCCAAAAAACTTGAGGGCAGAAAAGCAAAGCAAATGCAGATCATAGCAAACTGGGGCACTGACCAAGGCGATTATAATGGGGGAAAAGAGACAGCTCTAATTGTGTTATAGGGGCATATACTCCATCAGCATTTCCACTGTTGTTTTCATCCTAAGGAATGGATTGCTATATCACTTTTCCTTGCAGCCTTTTCTTCTAGTCTTTGCACAGCAGCAGCAGCTCTGTTGTTCTACAGCATAGTTGTTTGCCAGACTCGATCATAAGAGTATTGTCTCACTTCTTTGTTCTCTTTGTTCTCCTCTCCTCGCTTCATCTCTCTCTCCCTCTCTCTCTCCATTTCTCTCTCTCTCTTTCTCTCTCTCTCTCTCTCTCTACCTGCAGTGCTGCTGAGTCTCCTGAGTGCCAGTGCCCAGACGGCGCTGATGAAACAGGTTGTCGGGGACAACGCCACACTGCCATGCCACCACCAGTTCTGGCAGTCCAGTGACTCGCTGGACATCGAGTGGATCCTGCAGAAGCCCAATGTCAAGCAGCGTGTGGTAAGCAAGACAACCTTGACTCTCCCACAGTCCTCATTCTTCTCCACTTCCTGCTCTCTCTCTCTCTCTCTCTCTCTCTCTGTCTGATGGATCATTCCATTACGCTCTCTTTTGTCAGTCTCTCGTTCCTCCATTTATCTCACTCTCTTGTCTCTGTGTTTATCTTTCTGATTCATCCGTTCTCTTGTTAACACTGCAGTCATTTCCAAATTGCCCTTGCCTTTTTCTCCCAGACACATCCCTTTACGTTGAGTAAGACACAGTCAAACATAAACTTCTTACCACTGCGGCATATGTGTACATGATCCAGCCACTTCCAAATGCATTATCATCCTACATTTATGAGCTAAACTTTGCAGTAGAAGCATTCCAGTAGCATTGACATTGATATGACATTTTTCCACTTCCCTGTTATATTTCATATTTCACCATCATTGCCTCTGATTTACCAGTGCACACCATCCTTTCTGTCCCTCATGAGCATCTGTACAGAGTGTTTTTTTTCACCTGCCTACTCTTCCCATAAGCCTATCAAAGTCCCGATCAAAGTCAGAGCTTTTAGCCGTAAATCGTGTTCTCCACGCTCTAGTCCCGTCTGGAAGCGACAGACCTCGAGAGTTGCCCACCTGCAGCACATTTTCCCCCAAACAAATGCAAAAAATCTCTCTATATAAATAAATAATCAGGCCTTGCATCTCTCCCTCGGAGTGTAAACACAGCTGGAGAAAAGCTTCATGCGCCGCGAGGCAGATTAACATGTGACACAGCTCAGCCGAGAATGTTTATCTCATTGAATTATGACTCCTCAACTTAAGATCATCTCTAATGTGTGCAGTAGCCCCAATTTAGCTTTTTTTCCCCTGCTTTGTTTCTTTTGTTGTTGTTTTTGTTGTTTTATGCTGTTTCATTTTTTGGTGTATAGCCGTGTATTGCTCCGCTCCGTGGAAGTGAGTGAAAGATCAAGTGTCTCGTGTGTAATCTGAGACGATAATGAAACTTGTCAATCCCCAACAACTCCTTGTCGAGAAGAAAAGCGATTGTCCTGCCCCCTTCTCTCTATGCAAGTCATCTCTATGAGATGGAGATCTGTTGATTATCAATTCGAGATTTCATTCCAGAAGAGCCTCAGAAGAAGAAAAAAAAAAAAACACAACAAAAGAAACGAGTAATGGGGAAGGCTGTGAATGGTGCTCACATCTGAGGCTTACCTGGTTTGCGGAGGCAAGCGCATGCCATTTAATATTTAACACAGAGATAACATTGAAGGCGCCATTAATTAAAATCAAACGTCTGAAAATTTGATTAGGAATGAGACTGTGCCGGTAGCGGAATGAATAAATCATCTATTTTATTGCGCTTTGAGTCCGTGAGTCGAAATGGAAGAGTGCAGCTTGTCAACATGTGGCCTCTGTTAGCCGGAGTGTTGACTACACACCTTAGGGGCGTGGAGTTTAGGGCCACTCACCTGATCTGTGGCAAAGCATACACAACTGCAACCTAGGAGACCATGACACAACACCTCCACTGGCATCTTCTTAGCTGAACATGAGCCTCACACTACACATATAGTAGTTATTAATTTCACATACACCGTTTCTACTCAAAGTAGCTGTTTATAGTCACTATACAGTAATAGTTGTATTATTTAGTTTATGATGGCAAATACACACCACACAATCCCTTTGGCTGGCACACACACACACACACACACACACACACACACACACACACACACACATTTAAATGATAAAGAGATAAAGAAAAGTGTGACACAGTCACAGACACACACACACACACACACACACACACATAAGGTGCCTGCAGCAGCGTGGTTGGCGTGGCGTGGCGTGCAGTGCTGCGCGGTGAATGTGCCCGTGCTTGTGTGAAGTGGGCAGTCATTATATGCAGGTCAGGCAGGTGGAGCCCGTGCGGCCCTGTTCACCCTGATGCGCTTTGGCATCGGCGTTTAGCACTACCTGTCTGCCCGCCGCCCGGCGTGCCCGAGAGCAGCCACCCTGTGACAGCCCCGCTTTCATGTTTACAAGCTCCGCCAGCCCCATGCGTGTGTGTGTGTGTGTGTGTGTGTGTGTGTGTGTGTGTGTGTGTGTGTGGGGAGAGAGGCCCGTGCAAGGCCTCAGGTGGGCTCAGGATACACTAACTGTGCATGATGAAAGGGACAGAGAGGTGAGCACTGTAGCGCGGTATAAACATTCCCACAGGCACCCACTGTTAGACTGCCCTTTGTAGCACCTCTGCATGGTGTGGTGCAGCTCAAATCAACCTGGGGTTTAGCGTCAGTTCTACTCAATCCTGTCGATTCATTTTAACTCAATTCAACTCAGTCCTTACAACTGAATTCGATTCAGTCCTTTCCATTTATTTTCAACTCGGTTATTTCAGTTTAATTCAATTTCATTTGATTTAACGCATATCCTTTCAGTTGAAATCAACTTAGTCATTGTCCAGTCAATCCACTCCAACCCAGTGCATTATTGACATCAAAGATAGCCTGTGGTCATACTCTCTGACCCCTGCACCCCTGATTCCCCCCCTCTCTTTCTCTCAGGTCATCACCTTTTTTGGGAACAAGGTGTACAAGATGGAGAGTGAGGACGGCCGTCTGTCCTTCGCCGGCGACTACCTGAACGGCGATGCCTCACTGATGATCAGCGACCTGCAGCTCAGCGACTCTGGGGAGTACACCTGCAAGGTCAAGACCGGCGGGAAATACCAGTGGGTCCTGGTCAACCTCATTGTGCTGGGTGAGTCCGGCCCCAGTGGCCCAGCGCGGCCATCAGGCCGACATTAGTCCACGACAACACTACATTTCCTTGGGCTCTGACGAGCTAATGATTCAATTCAATTCCCGCTCCTCCTCGTGATTCAATTTCTTTTCCATTTGCTTCTGCGACTGCTGTTGGCCTCAGCTCTGTCTATCTCTTGTTTATCTGTTTTTGTTTTTTGTTTGTTTTTTGGCGTGTGTGGGTACAATATACAGTGCTTTTTTTTCTATCTTAAAGAACTGTCACACTCACAACCAGTGTTTTGAATTGTGTTTTCCCCCTCTCCAGTGGTGCATTTGAATCCATTTTTTTTTATCTCTTTTAAAACATGAAACACAGTATTAACAGCTAATGCTGTTTGAGACTTTGAGTCTTTTCTCTGCTGGTTGCAAAACAGTTTAGCGTCACTCTAAATGAATCCCAGACAAGCCTCCTCTGATGATTAACTTTTTTTTTTTTACTTGGATACTTCAATTATTTAACGCCTGTTTCCAATCTCTGTAGGCCCTCAGTGCTAAAGCATTTCCAATAATACACACTCATCTGAGACAATGTCCTATCTGTGTGAACGCTGAGCCTTGTAGTTTTTGCTTTCCCCTTGTGCATGGCGCTTACCAGGGCAGACTCGTGCTGTGAAGCAGCCTGGTGCTGTGGGTGAAACCACTCGCAAGTAGAGCTCATTTGAAGGACGTATGGCGTCTGGAGCTGCCAGGAACCGCTCAGAGCTTTACGGAGAGGAGGCTCGCTGGACGCGGACCGCAGGAAGGGGAGAAAAAAAGAATCGTTTATTAACACATGGGAGATTAGCTCATCTAGCTATTATGGGCCCCTTAATGGAATGCTCTGTTAATCTATCCGCACAATCTGACCCTCGTTGTTTTTTCTACACCTTCCTTTGTCCGCCCGTGAAGACATTTGGGTGAGTTAGCACAGAGGTTTTTACAAATCGCCCCATGCTTCGCGGTGACACTCTCCATTCTAAGGCACGAGCATTTGCATTTTTCTCTCACCATGCAAAGATAATACCTTGGCAGTGGCCCAGTATGTGGTGTCAGTGTCTGTGTATGTGTGTGTATGCGTGTGTGCGTGCTTGTGGGAGTGTGTGTGTGTGTGGCTAGGTCTCGTATTTTGCTGCTTGCTGAGAGAAGTAACTGCTCCTGACAGAGGTGTGAGATAGAATGCTAGAGCCCAACATTTTCCTCCCTACAAATTGCTCAGAGTGCGTGTGTGTGTGTGTGTGTGTGTGTGTGTGTGTGTGTGTGTGTGTGTGTGGGTGGGTGGAGGTGGTGGTGTTGATGGGGGGCATACTATATGTAGGTGTCTATTCCTATTTGTACAACTGGGATTGTCTGGTGTCAGAAATGCCACTTGCTTTTGCTGTAATGTACTTCAGATTTCTACAGTGGCACAGTCATAACTATTCTCTAGCGAGGACAGAAGAGAATAGATAGAACATAGTAAAATGAAAAAGAATAGAATAGAATAGAATAGAAGAGCCAAACATAACTATAGCTCAAAGGCCAATGCAGTGTTTTAGTGTTGTTTCGTCTAAACTGCACCAAATCAGAGGAGAGCCCCGGGGACTGCAGTGTTGAAACGAGTGCAGGTCTGAGAGTGGAGGAGCGGCGACCCTTGACCTCGGCGGTGCAGGCGGGGGCTGCTGCCTGCCACTCCAGCCTTGCCCAGCTGGGCCGCACCCTTTCCCTGATCCCTGTCACTGCTTTTAATGAGTCAGCAAATTCAGTGCCGAGACGCGATGGGGCTCCGCGGCCAAGCTCACGCCCCCGTGACTGCCGATCCCTCTCAAGCCGCACCGGGGGGAAAGCTTGAGAGGCCAGCAGGGCCAGGAAAAAGGGCAGAGAAGAAAGCAACACAAATCCAGACCTGTGGATGTCTCTTAGCGTGATTGATTGCTGGTTTGGATCCCCTTTTTGTGGCGCCACAGGAACATAAAGTGTTTTTTCGCCGTGCTTTCAGGCACTCAGGACGTTAGGAGTGTACTGTATGTGCTGCCAGAGATATTACAATAAAAATGTTGCAGACGTGTCTTTTGTCAGGTATCTTGCATATCTCATAGATGCTATCGACTTCAACAGTGGTTATGCTTTTTATGGTTTGTCTTGGCAGGGCTAACTGGATTTAGCCTCCAGGCATGTTAAGTGTCCCCTTGTCTGTGTGGAAATGCCTGTGTTGCTCAAGTTGAGGGCGGATGTTTTTTATTTATATTGTCCCCTGGCTGTTGTTGATTTTCTTGTACTACACAAAGTGTCACAGACTCACATTCCCTGCTAGATTTTCTTTTTTTTCTCTTCACTGAGTATATATTTTGAGCAATTCCACAGTCAGAAACAAGATGTTGGGTCCAGTCCAAACTCACTCAAGCTTGCATTATTCAAACAAAAGACAATGTACAGAAAACATTCAAGCAACATGCAGTACATAATTCTGTCCCTGCATGTAGTTGTGATCAGGTGTCTGCTTCCTGTCCCCTCTCAGTGAAGCCATCGAAGCCTCGCTGCTGGATGGAGGGTCGCCTGGTGGAGGGCAGTGACGTGAAGCTGAGCTGCAAGTCGTCCGACGGCTCCGACCCCATCTACTACAAATGGGAGCGAGTGCTGGACAAGGGCAAGAGCACCGCCAAGCTTCCCCCCCTGGCTCTAGTGGGTGAGTGCAGAATGTGTTACCAGGATTCGAATGGCGCAAGAGCCTGGTGTAGGCCTACTGGAGTATGAATGGTATGAGGAATGTTTATTTCGACACAATAAATAGTGTTGATTCACTGTGAGTGGACTTTTTTCATATGTGAATAGTAATCAGTTAGTTATCTGTATGAATTGGTGTTATTTGTGATTTGAATGTGTCCAAATGAACAACAGCTATTAAAAATCATAACTGCCATGTTCATGACCTTAAGAAAAAATAGACTTTCATTCTACTCTAATAAAATCACTAATAGTTATGCTAATGCTAGCAACCATCTCCTTGACCAGTTATGTTTACAGCTCATAGGTTTTATAATCTGCAGAAATTAATTATGGGAAAATAATTAATTTCTGATGGTAGTAAGTGTATTAGCAATGGAACATGGCCCGAGCAAAGGCTGAAAATTAACAGCCACCATGAAACAACACCTGTTCGCTCTAATTAGTTTTCATTGGACTATAAAGCACCTCACTGTCCATCATTATTTATCACCCGGGGTTTGGGGTGGGAGCTTGGGGCATTGGTGGATTGAGTCGGAATGGGATGGGAATAGGTGTGGGGGTGGGGGATGCTGTTACGTTCCTGTCAGTGCCGGATGAGTAAGCGACCCGGCGGATCGTTTAGGCGCATCGCTCTTCCAGACAAACACTCGCGAGCACTCGAGTTCTCCGAGCGCTCTCCGCTCCCTCCTCAATCATGGGAGCGAGGAGGTGGAGGAGGAGAGGAGAGGGGTGGGGTGGGGTGTTGGATGCTCAGAAGACAGGCCCTGGCGCTTGCGGGCGCGCTGGAAAACATTTGCAGTTCGTCTCCTCTGCTCCCTTTTCCCCCAAGAGCCATGCATCAGAGTGACACGTACGGCAGGCACGCTCACTCGCTCGCTCGGCGACAGACAGCGCTCAGGCAAAATAGACCTGAGTCAGGTGAAGGCTGGCCAGCCTTCTCCGCTCAGCCTTAGCCCCTCACCCGAGAGCAGCCCTCAATTTGACAGAATATATAAGTATATATACTTTTTTGATCCCGTGAGGTAAATTTGATCTCTGCATTTAACCCAATCGGTGAATTAGTGAAACACAAACAGCACACAGTGAGGTGAAGCACACACTAATCCCGGCGCAGTGAGCTGCCTGCTACAACGGCGGCGCTCGGGAAGCAGTGAGGGGTTAGGTGCCTTGCTCAAGGGCACTTCAGCCGTGGGCCACTGGTCGGGGCTCGAACCGGCAACCCTCCGGTTACAAGTCCAGAGTGCTAACCAGTAGTCCACGGCTCACTCCCCGCTCACCACGGACCACAGCCACAACGCCAAGGCATTCGCTCCGAACCAATGACCATAGCTGGACACATGCTGAGTTCAAGAGTATCTCATGAGATGGATAAGAGACAAAACATAGAGTGCTGATTTTTGTAAATAAGGACGACCTAGAGGCTGGATGATCATAATGACTTGCCTACTGATGATTCGACTTCTCCAGAAATGAAATTGTTGCCCAATATCAGTGGGAACATGCCAAAGCCACATAACAATACTTAGGAACATTGCTCAAAAAGTTGCCTCATGTGTCATCAGCTAAAACCCACACATAGTCAGTACTCTTGTATCCCAGGGAGGCTTCGCTATTCATTTCATATCCTCTGATGTCCTCTGTGTTTGTTTCTCTCCTCACAGATCTGAAGAACCCCGAGATTGTGACCCTCAGGAACCTGACCCAAGACAGCTCGGGCTCCTACCGCTGCACGGCCAGCAACGACGTCGGCGAAGAGAACTGCATCATCGAGGTGCATTGTGAGTAGTCGGGGTTACACACCCATCTTCATTAAGAGCTGAGAGTCTCTTCACTCTCTCTGTTTCTCTCTCTCTCTTTCTCTCTCGCTCTCTCATTCTGGGATCAGTCGCACACCCTTTCATCCTAATAGAGGATATTAGGGATCAGAGAGGGGGACAGTGATCCAGGATCAGTGGTTTAGAGCACTTCAGGGCAAGTGGAGCAGCCGGGACAGCGTGATGGATGAATGCAGCTTCCACCGAGCAGCGGAAAAATCTCATTTCTGCCCCCCACACCTCACACACACCTTCCCCTTCTCCTCTCCTCCTTGGCTCTCCTTTACTCTCTTTCCCTCACTCTCTCTCTCTCTCTCCTTTTCTCTTGCTCGCCCCACTCTAACCCAACATCGGGGACTGAGTCCACTCAAAGGGTGGCCATTGGTCATTGCTTTCACTCAAATAGCCATCTCTCAATGTCCCCAGCTAATGGCTTTTGGGAAAGGTACTGTTGGAGAATTTAATGTTTGGAGCGTGGGGGAAAAGGGAGGTTGAGAGTTACATAAAGTGTAGCCGCCCGCCTGCCCGCTAGCTCACTCGCCCCGGTCGGCCCCTTCTCATGCCTTTGATTGTTTGAGTGAGTGTGCTGCCTCGCATGCCCGCCCCCATCCACTACAAATTACAGTGAAAAGCTCCGCACAGAATTATGTCCCAGTACAATCATAACCGATGGCTGCTCCCTGCTGTTAAATTAAATTTCCTCTTCATTCTTTTATTACATATTGCACATTGTGTCATAACTCTGAATAAACCAGACATAGGATACTGTTCTAGTGTTTTAACAGTTCAGCTAGAACCTCTAAGAGGGGTCTCAATGGCCTATTAAAAAGGTTTAACTTAATAATGCGGTGATTATTCTGACATGGTGGATAAAAAGTGTGTTGTGAGCTCTCGTAATCGGCTTGTATTGGGTGCAGATGTGCAGGGCATCGGCATGGTTGCCGGGGCGGTGGTGGGCACCTTCGGCTCCTTTGGCGTGTTGCTCATCATCCTCATCGTCTGGCTGGTGTGCCGCAAGAAGGAGAAGAAGAAGTACGAGGAGGAGGAGACCCCCAATGAGATCAGGTGAGACTTCTCGCTCGGCCGCCTGGCAGCTCTTCACTGTGGCCGCCCTTCCCTCCCCTCTCTCCCTCTTTCTCTCTCTTTTTGCTCTCTCTCTTTCTTTTTACGGCTATTTGTCTCTCTCCCATGATCTTTGCTTCTCCACCCTTTTCTCTCGTACGCTGTCATCTAATAGTCTCTCACCTGAATTCACCTAAAGGAGCACTTACGATTTAACACTTAGCCAGGTGTCTCTCAGTGGACATTTGTGTGTGTGTGTGTGTGTGTGTGTGTGTGTCTGCGTACTGTGCACTTCCATGTGTGAAATGGCTACCACAAGGTCAGCTGCCCCCAATTGCTTCCCTATAATGCCCTCCTTCTCACAGCCCAGGGAACCAATCCCGCTCTCTGGTTCTGCCACCAGCAGCAGATCGGGGTGGTGACGTGAGGCTCAGGGGATTGTGGGATAGTATCTGGAGGGCCACTGCTCATCAGGACCCAGACCACAGCAGCTGAGGCAACCAGCCACATGCTCCGTAATGCGTTTAGTCACCGATCCCCGACGCGTGTGTTAGCACTTCCCGTGTTCCTTGTCACAGTTTAGTGTCCGTGTGAATAATGCAGCTGGGTTGGGGGAGAATGACGCTGGTTTGAATAATGCAGACAGCCAGGCGGGGCCAGGGAGTGGGGGGAATGGCGTTTTTTTACACGGCAACTTTCTGTTTTTGTTGCGTGTTCGTTCGCGTCACCGTGGGGGTCCCACCCGTGCGCCTGCCCAAGCGCCGAGCTCACCTGGATTTCCCAGAATTAAAGAGGGATTAAGTGTGTTGTTTGTAGCGGCTGTTGTTTTGTAGCGCCAGAGCCTGTCGTTGACACGGTCTTGCGACGCAGAACGCAGACCTCAATAAATAATGCATGGCCTATGACGTAAACGCCTATGAGGCTATGCTACAAAATGTTTGCAGGGTAACAGCTGAAGTGATTAAGAGTAGGCAACAGAAGTGATATGAATCCTGCTTATCTGTAACATTCAGCACATACAGTATGTGTGGCCCTACATATGTGAGTAGATGTGCGTGATGAGATGATTTGTGCGATGATGTCTGTGAGAGTGTGGGTGTTTGTATGTTTGCATGTTTTCTTACCTAGGTGTATTCTGCAAGATGATTTCTCTGCCCGTTTCAATTATTCATACATCTCTGTGCTGCTCTGTCCCCACCTGCTCTCTGTCCACCTCAGGGAGGACGCGGAAGCGCCCAAGGCCAAGCTGGTGAAGCCCAACTCGCTGTCGTCCTCACGCTCGGGCAGCTCGCGCTCCGGAGCCTCCTCCACCCAGTCCATGGTACACAACAGCGCCGTCCGTGGGGTCCCCCGCCCCCGCCCGCCCGCCGTGGCCGCCCTCAAGGAGAATGGCCAGCCCCCCGGCTTCCCCCAGTCGCCCCCCACCTACAACCAGGCAGTGTCCAAGACCCCCGAGCCCCCGATCACCCCCAAGTTCAACTCACGGAACATGCCTGGAACGCTGGCGGTGCCTACCGGGGTGATGGTCCCAGCTCAGAGCAAGGCCTTTCAGACTGTCTAGGGAGGACAGTCCTGTCACCTCGCAGCCATGGCAAAACAGTGTAGCCCTCCCATCCCAGGAAAGACAAAAGACTCTCTTCTGAAGAAAGAAAAAAATAGAAAAATAAAGAATAAATGCAACCAAGATGAAAAAGAAAAAAAATCAAAAGATGGGAAAAAAAAATGATTAAATAATATAAAACAAGAAATTTAAATGAATGCATACTTTAACAAGGGAAAATACAAAGTGCTTGCCCCCTTCTGAATTATATAAAATGAAAACGGGAAAAAAAGGACTCGAGTCATTTTCATTCTCGTCTCCCCACTCCACCCCAGTCACTGCAAAGGCTGAACTTTTTTCATTTAAAAAAGTTTTTGGGTTTGTTGTTCTCGCTCTCCTTTTTTTGTCGTTTAAACTTTGAAGGAATGGGAAGGAAGCAATGTTATGTGTTGAAGCAGAAAAGATCCCCCAAGTGGCGTTTATTTATTTATCGAATCAAAGGGAGCCGAAGTCAAGAGCAGGTCTACTGCATAAAGCAAGGCAGAGTCACAGCGGTGGGGGTGGTGTATGTGTGTGTGTGTGTGTGTGAAGAGGGTCATAGGGGAGGAGGATGAGGAGATGTAGAAACGACAGCCTTTGCCCCCAGCAGGAGCAGCTAGACTCTGCTCTTCCACCCATTAACCAACCAGAGAAAGAGAAGTGGAATGGAGAGAAAGAAACTCTCTCTGCTCCGATCAGCCAAGCAGCTGAGCCAGCCCCACCATTCCCTGGCCGCGACCTCACCCTCAACCCAGCATACAAACTGGACGCTCCCACCCAAGTCTGTTTTTTTTGCGTCGTCGTTTTTTTTTTTTTTTTTTTTTCTTTACCACTGAGTAGCGAAATGAAAACGTCCACCTGAGACTTTAGCATGTACTTGAGAAAGGTTGCAGGACCTCTGTGGTGTTTCAACAGACATTCGCCCCACACACACTGCTGACTGCGCAGTTACAGGAACGTTTTTATCCATGTTTAGCCTCTGGACAGACATATTGTATACATTCTGTTTGAAAAGTCTTTTGCTGTGCAACATTTTCTTTGTACTGCAGGTTGAAGATTTTGGGCGAAGAGAAAAAGGGATTTTGTTTGATTTATTTAGGCCTGTGTGGGATGGTACTTTTTTAATTTTTTGCAGACCATGTTTATTGAGATGACTGAATGAAGAAGTGCCCGAACTGTTCGAGATGGTTCACGGTTTACTTATATAGCTTTATTTTTTCCTTCATTTTTCAACGGTACTTCAACCAAAATCTGACTGATATGCTATGAATGTGTAACTAAGATGGACACTATATATTTTCTGTTTCTATTTCTTTCTTTCGTTTTTTTTTTTTTAAAAATAATATGTAAAGGTAATCCATGATAGTGTTAAGGCACAAAACGACCTTGAATATTAATCTCACAATAATGTGGATGTGTGAATGCGTAGCGAGGGGAATTATGTACAGTGCAATGTGTGTGCACCATGGTACTCTTATGGGGGGTCCCGTGACAATGGGCCACCTCAAGATGGCTGTCTTGTTGTCAGGACGACTCCTCTCTTCCTCAGCCAGACCCTGGCACGAGTCTATACCTGTGTCCCTGAAGATCCCCTGTAAGACCTTGCACAGTGCAGATAGGATACAGAAGTAACTTGAGAGAGAGAGAGGGGGAGGGGTAAAAAAAGAAGCTAGCCTATTTTTGTGTGCCTTTGTATCCCACCCAGCACCAGACATTCAACCCCCCTCAACTGTCCTTTTTGGTTATTTAATTTCCTGTCCTTATCAGGCGGTACACAAACAGATGCGGCAGTTAAAGCTTTGGCCAGAAGGGTCTCTCTCTCTCTGTCTCTCTATCTCTCTTTCTCAAGCCTGAACATCAAATAAGTACATCAAACAAGCCGAGCCAGTGCTGCGAATGCCTCTGCCTGGTCAAGCAGAACAGAGATGGACAGAAAGAGACACATTGAGGAAGAGAGCGGGTCTGTCTTTCAGCTATACAGTCATCTGCAACACATGAATAATGTACATTCTGTAGTCATAATGCTGTTTTATATTGTACATACAGATAGATATACGCACAGGGTGTCCTTTTAATTTAACCGTAGCAGAGGGCAAGCGCTGGTCTGGAATGAGGACACTGAGAGGGGGAAGTCTTCTGAAAAAAGGGGAAGGCTACTGATACGCCCTCTGATTCAGCGAGTTAATTTCTTAGGGTTGTTATTAGTGATGTCATCATAGCTACCCTCATACTAGTAACTTATTAAGTAAGCAACCAATAACGAATCATGTAAAGAGTGAGCTGACCAATCAGAAGAGGTTTTATTTGAAATGCAACACTCTGACTTTTTTTTTGTTATTGTTCATCTGCTCTGTTTGACTTTATATGCCTTTTTCAAAACAATTTCGTTTCACCAGCAGCAATCTTCACAAGTGACTGTGGTGTGTGTGTATGTGTTTGCGTGCACGTGCATCTGTGTATGGTGTGTGTGTGTGTGTACGTGTTTGTGTGCATGTGCGTCTGTGTGTGTGTGTGTGTGTGTGTGTGTGTGTGTGCGTGTGTTTGTGTGTCTGTGTACGTTGTTTGTGTGCATGTGCGTCTGTGTGTGTGTGTGTGTGTGTCAGTGTGTGTGGGGCGGAGCTGTCCATAACTCATACACAGCCTACTCTGTGGAAACCAATCGCATGCATTCCAGTCTGTGGTGGTGGTGTGTTTCAATATAGCAGTGCTCTGTTCTTTCCATGATTTAACTGTCTCCCACAGCTACAGTCTGTAATTGCGTATTTCACTTCCCGACAGACACACACTCTCATTTACACACACATGCACTTTCTCTCTCTCTCTCTCTCTTTCACACCCACCACAAACATAAACATGCACTCCCTCCATTCCTGACAGGCGTCACCCTGTTGGTCCTCTTTTCCTTCAGAATAAACGTGATGGATGGAATGTCGCAAAGGTTTAAGAGTGAGTGATAGTCGCCGTCTCCTGACGGGAGCACAAAGGAGGCCTTGTCCCCCGGACAGAGCCCTCGGAGACGAGCCCCGTCTTAGCCCCCGCCGTCCAAACAAGGGGAAACCTGTATAAACAGAAGAGCAAAGCAGGGACAGGCCAGGAGTGGAGCGTAAGCACTCCATCCCCAGTTAAGGGTGTGCCAGGGCCAGGCCAGCTCTCCAAGGCGTGCAGGGCCCCTGGTGCTTGTCTGACAGTCTTAGAGAGAGAGAGAGAGAGAGAGAGGGAAGAAAAAGAGTGAAAGAATGCTTGTGTTTCAGCTTTTTTTCCCCTCCTCTCCTCCCCCTCCGTCCTTCGACGGTTCGTTGAACGTCTTCAGGCAAGCAGCAGTCTCAGGTGGCATATTCGCTCATTTATGAGCCCTCGATCGCTTCTCTGGCCATCTGCAGCAGGCAAACCGGTGCGGTTTTTCACACAATTAATCTTTTTGGGGGTGGGGGGGGTGGGGGGATGTCGGAGCACCATGGAGATTTCAAATGTGATGTTTTTTCAACCTCTTGTCTACTTTCCACTTTACTGCTGCCAGTGTTTCAAGTGGTACTTTGCATCACTTTGAAGACCTCTTCTTACGAATACAAAACAAAAACAGAAAGCTGCTGAAGTTCTTTGTTCAATCAGTATGTTTGATTACAAAAAAAAAAAAACAATCCTATGTAGCCACATTATTCTTTTGGGAATTGTTTTTGTTGGCCACTGCATTCTGGTATGGTTTTAATGATTCCGGATTGAATCCTCTGCCTCTACAGAAAGACCGAATGTGTATCATAAGGAAACTAAGTTGGAAATGGGGAAGCCCTTCCAGCAGTTAAGCAGTGATTGCTGCATGTCTACAGTGATTGAGCAGACATTGGGAATGCTTTGCTTTGGTGTTTATACCTGTATTCTGCTAAAAAACCCTATAACTGTAAATATATTATGGGCAGTTGTTGCAATCATAGTTTATTTCTCCACTTTCATTTTTTTCTTGTCAGGCTCAAATGGTATGATTCTAGGTACCATGCTATGTTAAGTTACAGTATGAGCACTTTTTTGTTTTGGTTTAAATTGTTTGGTCAAACTCATCTGGAGATTTGGATGGAGAATCTACTTTTCACAGTGAATTTAAGGGAAACACAAACTACCATTATTATTATTATTTTTCTTTCACTATTAATTCCCTTTTGTTTTTGTAACCTGTATGTTTGTTTGAAGAAAATCCATCCATGTAAATATGTCATTCACAAGTAAAAAATGTATATTTTTACGGATTCTGAGTTATTACGACTTCATTTGCAAATAAAATATCCAATGACAAGTTATCTGGCTTGGTACTGTTTCATTCAGATGCACAAATACTTATTTGGGATTGATACAACATTTAGTGGTAGTCTGTCTGCTGGTTTGGAATGGCAATGATCCAAGCATTTCTAAACTAGTCAGTTTTCTATGTTGGTCTCAAATTCTCAGCACAGCTTAAAATGCATTGACATAATATAAGCATATAAACTTATTTTTTCTTGACATACACTAATATATTCTATATTTTACACAACCACTGTTTGACACTAAAGATTTCAATTATTCGTGTATAAACCCTGTTTATATAATTGAATTCATAGTCACTGTCATGCATAATATATATAACAATTTTATGGGAAGATTTTGGCAGTCGTCATTGATATTCCTGTCTCTGCTATTGATTTCAGTCTATAACTCTTTCAGAAATGTCACATACCAAAAATAGTTCTAACATTACCTCATTTAAAAGTATCATGTAACACAAGTTTGGATATTTATCGATCTGTTAATTTCATAACATATTAGGTTTGAGCAGATTCATTAAATACAAACTCAAAAGTTTTCTCACAGCATGCCATCCACACCTCATGACAGCAATCTCAGGATTAACAGTGAGCTGGTCGAAGAAAAAGGGAAAAGTAGTTTGTAGGTGTTTAGTGAAACACCTTTGGAGTTTCAAAATTACCTTGTCCTTTCCTTGAAAAGAAAACAAAATCAATAACACAGTGGGCTGGCCAGTGTGCGGACACAAACTAAAAGAAATACAAGCTAAATGTTCCAGCTGGCTTTTGCAGGCAACATGCACTAAAGCATATGACAAGAGAGTCAAAGAACATTTCTTTATTATGGCCAGTTCTATGAGATGACTAACTCAGCAGTGTGTTTGGCACAGAGTCCTTGTTCTCTCTCTTTGTATAAATTTATCAAAGGTACCGGTATTATGGAGATAAATTATGCTCGGAAATCGAGCACGAGTTGTCTTTGCGTCTGTGGTATCTTATAAAAGTGTGCCCCCTAGTGTTAGTGATCCCTAGGAAAGGGGAAAAGAACACTTTTAATGGATTAACAGTCTGCTTGTAAACTCAGCTAAATAAGACATTGAATATTGACTGATGACTTTACTGTATATTCATTACACACAATGAATCTGCACTATGTTTCTGTAAAGCACAATTGAATGACCCCTGTGTTTGAAATGTGCTATATAAATAAACTTGACTTGACTAGAGAGAGAGATTATATTACATTGTGTATACCGGTACTACTGTGTATAAGACTGAAAGTAACTAAAAATAGGCACCCTTCATGAATGTACTATTAGATAAGGATGGAAAGATATTCCTATTATTTCCATGCAAGTAAATCCACATTTCAACATTTCTTGCATTCTGTGCCATTTAATTCTGTACTGATTTACATGTCAGACCATCCAAATTGTGAGCAAATGCAATAAAATCCCTGTATCTACACAAAACATTTTAGAAGGTTTGTCTTTTCATAATGCTTCGGAGACCATTTGCGATCCATCCATCATAATACAATTATAAGCTTTATTATGCAACACCTTACCTTGTGGGTGACCTTCAAGGGAAGCAACAACCTAGGGTCAGTTTTTGGATGATAACATTAGAGAGTGAAATGATGTCAATTGGTGCAGTTTTGAGTGAGACAGAATAGGCATTTACAACTGAACTGAAATAGACCCTTTAGGCTTTAAAATGGTACACTGAAAGGTTATCGTTAAAAGCTGAAACTTGTCTGATTTGCATTGAGGCTTTGCTCAGTTACAACCCTGCATCTAACCGATCCCTTAGAAAGAAAGGTGTAATTTGCTATTAAAGCGAGTAACAAGAAAACTATTTTTTTATTAACAACTGATTACTACTATACAGAGAAGTTAACTTCATGTATACACCTAAGAATGGATAGGTGTGAATTCTTTCATGGTTCCCGAAAAACGCATAGCCCTTTTTTTCTGTCTTCTGTGGTGATTCTCAGTGGATAATGAACAGTGCGCCATGGCCCACATTTAAAAGTAGATTTCACTGTCTGACGAACACACTAATTACAGAGCCACCATAAAGTCAAGCGGAGAGGTTAATAAGATGCTATTTTTAACAGGTGCTTGGCATTATCCACTTTAAAATACACATGGAGACATCAGACATTATTCCACTTGGTAGATGCTCAATTGCCTCAGATTTACATCTTATTAGGGCTGTAAAGCTTTGGCAGTGAAGCAAAGGAGTAAGGACACCTTTTTTAACTCAATCTTTGTTAGAGAGAGATGTGATAGCAATAATTTTACGGTTAAAATTATTAATCATTTAATTTCTAGACTAGTTTCAGTTGGCCATGTGGCCCTTCTTGGTTTAAAACAAAGACACCCTCCCCTCTCCCAATGAAATGCTAATGTACTGGTTCTAAGGGCTATCAGGTCCACAAGACAAATGATGTTACCTTGATATAATGTATCCATGTGTCATGAAATGTAAATATATTCATGTTTGGTATCATTGTAATAGTCTCAGTACAATGATGTAATGATTGTTTGGAACATTCAGTACAATGATTGTGAGAATGTTTGGAACATTCTATAAGTGATATTTCTGATATATATGATAATCTCTCCTCATGCTATTCTGATAAGAATGGATAGGTGTGAAGTAGGTGTGTGAGTAGGTGTGTCTGATGCCAACTGGAGAACCAATCATGTGGGTTTGTTTTGGCGCCATTTCTTTCTTTGTTTAACCCATACAAAAGTGATTAGCTTGCAATGTTTGTCAGACTAAGATTAGAAGGATGGGAAACTGAAGAAGAGAGAGAGGGTGATCCAACAGAGGCCATGGCCTTGCCTAGGCTACATAGACCATAGACCATTTTTTGTACCCTCTCTGCTTGTAACAGAATAAACCTGATTCCTGAGTTTTCTTAAGTTTGCCAGTCTAAGATTAATATTAAGTAATTATTCACCACAATTGACCTGTCGCTAAGCGCCACCCTTAGAACGCTTATGAGCCAATGACAGTCCAGCCTCAACGGGACTCGGACATCAGCTCGGACAACTCCATAGGAAACAACAGGGAGAAGGCATAACATGACAAATTAATGGTTATTTATGGAGTTTATTAATTAAAAAACCCGACGTATAACCATGTTCAAACGCTTTGCATGGGGGACGTGTAATACTGATAGCCGGTACCCCGAGAGGCTAGAAAACGGGGTATATTTTCACCAACAGTAGCCTACAGGACGTCTCTCGCATTTGCAACAGCTCGACGTAATGTAGGCTACTAAGCCAACAACGTGGGCACAGGTTCCCTGTTAAATCCCAAGATGAAAATGTTCATTAACCAACTACTATATTCTTACTACATCAAATATTAACGTAACCTAGCATATTTTAGTATCAGTCTTCCACTAGCTAGCTAGCTAGCATTAATTTCAGTGGGTTTTGCACGGTGATTTGCACGGCTACTCGCCACAACTGCTTGTCACCTTGTTTGTATTCTAACGTTTTGAATACACCCCTCCATAGCATAATTAAGTCCATTTTAATAGCTTCTGGAGGAAAGCAAATCCTTTTATCGATCCAAACGTCCTCAAAGCCTGCTTTCATATACTGTCAGCTGCCATTGTCCACAACGTATTTCTAATCAAGTCTGGTTTGTTTGTCCAAGTTTTCACACGGTAACAATGGGGGGCGGGGCTTAGCGACAGGTCAACTACTTTCAGATGTTGTATCATTGCCTAGCCAATGTTGTTTCCAAGAACAACACCATAATAATGCTAGATCTTTAAAGGTGTAATATTGAGATGTTGTTTCAAAAATACATTCAACAATGATGCACTGATGAAGGCGCATGTGAAACCGAAGGCTTTTCATTATGACCGCCGCGCAACGATTTAAAAGTTTCTTGTCTCTCACTTCTCTTTCCAGGACGGTAGTCTCAATGTTGCAAGGTTGGTTTTCCGCCTGGGGACGCTAGGGGCAGCGGGGAAAGTCACCATTTTCACCGGAACAGGTCATTTACCCATCCAAATGATTTCTAAACAGGTTTATTACGTTGAAATAGTTGCCAAGGTCCCCTTTAAGTCATGACTTAGTATGGTATTTGTTATTATGACCGCCGCGCAACGAAGCGGCGGTCAAATAGGTTTAGTCAGATTTTTTTTTTTTTTTTTCCGCATGTCCAAATTTCTGTCAAGGATTCCCGGGACACTGTAAGACCGGGGTACACGAAACTTGGTGGGCATGTAACCCCACATGGATAGCATGGAACCTCCTTTTTTCGTTTTGATCTGTAGCCCCCGCTGGACTGGACCCCCCGAAAGGAGGGTAGGACAGACACAGTTTTCTGTGAATATCTCGAGAACCGTAGGGTTTAGGAGGACCATTTTTTTTTGTATGTTGATCTCAAAGGGCCATGTCAACCCATTCCATAACCACTCATTTCATGTATAGTGCCACCTAGTTAAACACAAAAAAGTAAAAATGAGGTGTTGTAATCGCAGGTATCTGTGACCTAACATAGTCAAAACTGTACGAAATTGGAAGTGTAGGATCATTATAACACCCTCTGAATGCACGCCAAGTTTCGTGGAATTCCGTTCATGGGGGGCCACACAATAAATTAATTTATGTTACTATACACCAACTGGCCTGTAGGTGGCCGGAGACAGTTTTCTGTAAATATCTCGAGAACCGTAGGGCCTAGGAGGTCCACCTTTTTTGTATGTTGGTCTTAAGGGGGCATGTCAACCTATCCCATTACCACTTATTTCATGTATAAGCCACCTAGTTAAAAATTAAAAAGCAAAACATTAGGTGTTTTCATCACAATATCTCTGGCTGACATGGTCAAAACTGCACGAAATTGAAAGTGTAGGATCATTATGACACCCTCCGAATGCATGCCAAGTTTCGTGGACGTTCGTTCATGGGGGGCCTTACAATAAAATAATTTATGTGTACATTTAGTGACCGTACACCAACAAGGATTCCCGGGACACTGAAAGACTGGGATACACGAAAGTTGGTGGGCATGTAACCCCACATGGATAGCATGGAACCATCACTTTTCATTTTGATCTGTAGCCCCCCCGCTGGACTGGACCTCCGAAAGGAGGGTAGGGCAGACACAGTTTTCTGTGAATATCTTGAGAACCGTAGGGCCTAGGATGACTAATTTTTTGTTTGCCTCCAGGGGTCATTCTATATGCACACATGTGCATAAACAGATACACACGCACACACATACATTCACAGTAATCCTACGTATGACACATACTCACACAGTAGACATATATACGCATGCATGCACATGCACACACACAGGCACATAAACAGGCAAACACACAAGCGCACACACACCCACCCACACACCCACACACACATAAACATAAACATGCACACGCACACATGCACACAATTCAAGAATTTCTCAGAATTATGAAAAGGGAAGATGGGGGTGGGGTTGTATAAAATGTATATTACATGTGAAATCTATGAACTAATCATGTTTTGGTACTTGTTGTCTAGCAGATACCAGTGAGAATTGAGTGTGCATAATGCAATTCAGTGAGACAGTTAGAATCATATATGCCTTTCAGCGTGACTTATTTTTGTGGAAAACATGTGCTGGACTGGGCGGCGGTCATATTTTGTACCGCTCTGCGGTACATCTAGTTATTTCTTCAGAATTACATCATTATAGCTTTAGAATCGTCCTCCTTTTGATGTGAAAGGCTTACATAGCCTAGGCTACTGCAAACTTAAAGAGCAGCCGTACCTACTGTACCAAGGCTGTATCCATGGAGTCAACATGGCATCAATTCCTGCCATTCTAATATATGTACAAATTCATGAACACATGGGGTGATATGTGTATGTTTTCTTTTAAACAATAATGTATATAATATAGTTTTTTCTCATTTTCATGTGCCATTCTACTGTATCTTATGCCATTGATGGTTGAACAAATTACAACCACAACCAGGGTTGGGTCAGATTACTTTGAAATGTAATCCATTACTGACTACAAATTACATGGCAATTTGTAATCAGTAACGTAATCAGTTGAATTACTAAAATCATGTAACGTAATCTAATTACTTTAGGATTACTTTTAGATTACTTCAATAAATATGTCCCTTAAGTAAAAGACACCACCACTAAATTGATGAAAGAATTCTCATTCTATATTTCTATTTATTATTTCATTACATCTAAGAAATCTCTTTGCTCTGACTAAAGCATTCCTGTGTGAATTAACTGATCTTTTCCTCCAAAAATCTTAAAGTAGCCCCTTGTTTTAGTGTTACCATTTACTTTGAGGTCACCAGGTCCCATTGTCTGAAAAACACCCAAAAGTAATACATTTCTATAGCTATTATCCACTTTGGGGGTGGTGTTTTGGTGGTTGAAATTTTCACCCCATCCCAAAATTGATCACTTAGTCATCATGGATGTGATCATGGATCACTATTCTCCAAACATGCACAACTCAGCTTAACCTTTATAAGGGCACACCTGGACAATGAATTTAGCTTTCGCTGGATTTTTTTGACCCAGGGACATGGCCTGAGATTGAATGACACCATGTACATTTCAATCGTGGGAGTGAGAAAATTATTTTCTCAACATAACAAGAGGCTACGTTAAAGTGCCCATATTATGACTATTTTTCAACAAGTTAAAATAGGTCTATGAGTTCCAGAAAACATGTTTCTGAAGTTGTTTGCTGGAAATAGCTTGTAGGAAAAGATTCGTACCTACCTCTATTACACTCTTTTTCAGTCCCTGTCAAAGTGTGCTGTTTCTGCTGCTCATTACATATTAATGAGCTGCTGCTTACTTACCCACGCCCCACTCCATTACCCAACAACTACTGTGCAAAGGTTTAAGCTTGTATCTACATTATTTTCTGAGATTTGTAGGCTTAAAAAACAGTTGAACTCGTATGCTTGGTGTGGAGTGGTGGGGTGTTGATTATGCAACCTCTGAAACACGCCAATTCAAAATCCCCTAACATCTACTACACCTTCGTTTTACATAGTATAGCCCGTAGCTAACACTTAGCCTACCATAATCTCTATGTAAAACGGTTAGCTTGCTAGCTAGCTATCTAACAGTGAAACTTCAGTAGCCTACAACATAAGCTTAGCTATCTCACCTAGTTGTAGGAAATATGTAAGTGATGGAATTAGAATGAATCCCATGAACAAACAGATAACTCTTACACCAACCTTATTTTGTGCCTTTTATTCACGTTTGTTCAACGATTTAGTAGCCTAAGTATAAATCCTTTTCCCTGCCCACTTCGATGCAGCTCCATATAGGTTTCCATTATATTCACGTAACGTAATTGCCCTAAAAGGAGGTGGTGGGTGGGAATATTGATTTTTTTTTTTTTTTCAAGTTTGTATGCATGTGGAAGCACCAGAGACACACAATAACACATCAAATCCAAGAAAGAGTGATTTTTTCATAATATGGGCACTTTAAGATTAGAAGGAAAATATCAGGCAGTGTGCCGAGAGATCTGCACCAATAGTAAATAAGTTAGTATGTAAGTATAGATACTCTTTTGATCCCGTGAGGGAAATTTGGTCTCCCAATCCGTGAATTAGTGAAGCACACAGAGCACACAGTCAACACACAGTGAGATGAAGCACACAATGAGCACACAGTGAGGTGAAGCACACACCAACCCGGAGCAGTGAGGGGTTAGGTGCCTTACTCAAAGGCACTTCAGCCGTGGATGTGGGCATGGGAGAGCAGTACTCAACCACTTCCCCCGCCCACATTTTTTCTACTGGTCGGTGATCGAACCGGCAAGCGCGAAGCTTGTCAAATTATAAGATAGCTAGGCTATCATAAAAAAGTTGCATTGTTTGCATGATAAAATGTAATCAGGCAATCCCCAACAATGTAACTAATCTGATTACACAATTTTTTTATTGTAATCTGGGCTGATTATAGTTACTTGATTTTTGTAATCTGATTACGTAATCCAGATTACATGTAATCCGTTACAACCCAACCCTGACCACGACTATAATCATATGCACATATGTGCATTCATTGGTATAAAAAATAAGTCCAGATATTGTTGCAAAGTATCAAATATGTTTGCATGATCACATAAGATCATGTATGACCCCCTTGTAGTAGCTAGTAGCATTACCCAGTTAGTTAAATAGCAATTAAAATAGTTAAATAGTTACCCATAGCACTGATCAAATGCAACAGGAGACGAAGGGCACCTGGGCGGAGGCAGAAGGCAGTGCGTAATTTTCTCAGAAATAATGACCAATCTGTACACCTACTTTTATCAATTGCTATTTCATAATTCCATGGTATTCTACAACTTTCACATACAGTAAGCGATGGCTCAAGAGCAGATTATTGTGCTGTGGATCAAACAATGCCGTGTGCTTGACTGACATCTCCCAAATTTCATCCCAGACCGTTGTGCACACGCACCTCTGTTGCCCCCCCAACGCATCCCCGACAGGATAGCGAGGGAGGGGATGTGTAGCCTACCCGTACACCTGCCAACCTACCGACTATGCTATGCAATGTAGCCTACTTAGAATATGTCCATTCGATCTCAACATTAAAATGGGATACGTAGCCTACCTACAAACGGTGCAGGGAATACGTGTCAGAAATGCCAAATTAATGAAAGCCTGATGGCAAAAGGACTACTGTAGCTCAAGAAAACATACCGTTACCGCATAAGTTTTGCTGAGGAGCATCCACGCCTGTGCCGTAGGAATGGCTTTTGGACATCTCATTCCACAGCTCAAACTGGAGGAGCCTGCAGAGGACAGTCTGCTCAAGAGTCTTTCCTTTCGACCTTTCCAGCAGTTCCAGCACCAGCGCGGGAAAGCGAGCTCCCCCGGAAATGTCAGAAAGCAACATTCGTAAGTAGCCTAGATTTTGGTCTGACGTTAATGAGAAGGGGGAAAAAACGGAGGACAAGCTCTTTCGTTAGAGCTACTAACACATAAGTACACATAATATTCAGTTCCTCACAGTGTCACCTTGTTTAATATTACTCACAAGTTGTTGGGCCATCCAAATAAATAAATAAATACATAAATAAATAAATAGGTATAGGAGTGCAAGCCAGCCAGCACACAAATTAGTAGGCTAGTTTGCAAGTCCTTGCATTTGCCTCTGAAGTTGTTGCCGAAAACTTTAGTTGGAGCAACTTTGCTGCAAGTTTTAGATTGTTGTCTCAGTCAATTGTTGTGCCTGTAATATACTGTGGTAATAAAATGTTTCTGTGGATGATCAGCAGAATCCATTTATCATAGTCATTTTAATTTTGTCTTGATAAGTGTTCTGTTGTTGTACATTATTTCAGCATAGTCGTTGGGTAATAAAGAAGTTTACAATGAAGTATCAGACTCTAGTAGGTTGTCTGATACATCACCATGTGGTACATCAAACACTGCACATAATGTGGGACATCCTTCTAGGGCAGTGTTTCTCAAACTTTTTCAGACCAAGGACCACTTAACCAATAAAAAAAGAATCACGGACCACCTAGCTAAAAAAAAAAAAAAACAGTAGACCTAAGTCAACAGTATATTACACAAAAGTCCTACTCACTGAACCTCCTTGCATACTGTTTTTGCACCTTGCTTATTGTGTCAGAGGATTCATATGATTTAAACTGGCGTAGCTATAGGCAGTGTTGCAGGATTTACATACAAGTTGGTTCAATATTGCAACTATTGCAATTACCACGTTTGCTTGCGGACCACTTGAGATAGCTTGCGGACCACCAGTGGTCCCCGGACCACACTTTGAGAAACACTGTTCTAGGGGAATACTAGGTACCCCTTATAAAATTACCCATTGGTGCACAATCACATCATTTATTTTTCTAAAACAGTTTGGACCACTTCTCAGTATAAGCTCATTTGCAGACAAATTTCATCACACTGATGTCCAGTCTCCAAAATGACATTTAGGGATTGATCCAGCACCAAGTCTCACGTGTATGATCTGCTTTTAAATTGTCCCCTTTTGCTGACAGGCTCTCTGGGTTATTGATTTTTTTTATTCAGGTCTTGACACTGGATTTGATCCGACATTATAATTAGAAGTGACATTCGTTCTACTTGGAGATATGTGATATGGTTGCCTGCCTACAGAAAAAGCAATAACTGGAGAGCTTTCCTCCTCCACTCCTCCATCCCCCAACCCAACCAATACAACACAAATGGATTCATTCAACTGACAGTAAATCTCTTGGACGACTGCAGCAGCCATGTTTGAGTTCATAAAGGAGTCCTGCTCTCTCTCTCTCTCTGTCTCTGTCTCTCTCTCTCTCTCTCTCTCTCTCTCTCTGGGTTAGACATCTCATATTAAACAGACCTTTTCTTACTTTGCTTGCATTTCTCCACCAAGTATCTGGGTATGGGTTAAACTGAAGGTCATTGGAAAGTCCCATATCCCAGTCTACAGTACATTCAGCTTGTCCCCATTTCCTTGGTGTCAGTGGCGTCGAGATCGCTCAGTGAAATGAGAGACATCTGTGTGAATCAGACATGTAGCACAACGAAAAAAGTAGTGTGATATTCAAACCACACTTAATTTCCCCAACAGCAGAGCTATTTGGCAATGGCACATAACATCAACAACTCTGATGGTGCATTTTAGAGCCCCTCCCACCTTTTAAATGATTGCTGCTGTTACTCAAACTTTCTTAATTACTTGAAACAGCCTGAGTGCTTGTGGGTTTAAATTTGCTTTGAATGCTTTTACTCTCCTAGTGCTGCATTAGAGGGCTCTTAGTCAGCTCAGCCGACAACAACGATTCACTTAGACTCAGAGAAAAAAAAAAAAAAAAAGAAAGTCTGACCCTAATACCAACTCAACGACACCTCAGAGAAGCTCAGCAGACACAGCACAAGACAAGGCAATGACTGTGTCAGAGAGGGAGAGGGAGAGGAGAGGGCATTTAGAGGAGAGGTGGTGTTAAACTTGGGGTGTATGTCTTAAGAGGGAGGGGAATAAAGCAGAGAATTAGGGCCCACAGCGAGTGTGTTGAGTGTTCTTGAAAGTTCACTAAGAATTATGGAGGCCCTTAAAATTGCATGGCATCTTCAAACTTTCATGCTATTGTAAAGTTGATAGAAGAACTCCACCAGAAAATATATAATAGCAATGGAATTCATACTATTCATACTATTATTACTATTATTATTATTATCATTATTATTATATCCTTTATTGTGTGGTATGGAGATATAAGCTTTACTCATTGGTGTCGTAAACCCTACTCTCTGGAGTTGATCATGATTGCCAGTGCATAATTGTCCTCGCATCAGATCAGTAACAGTGTTCGGATGCCAAAGTGAGTGAGATGCAGGGAACGTTAACTGTGTGGGAGTGAGAAAGGCGTTGACTAAAGACTGCAATTACGCTGAAACTATGGCTCACCCTTCGAGCTTTGTTCTAAGAAGGACTGCATGGTATGTGTGTGACCTTCTTAGTAAGTGTGACAAATTGTAATACCTGGTCAGCTGTTGGCATCATTGAGCGGATTTATGGCCTTTTAGGGAATATCAGTCACATACACACCAGGTACCAGATGAAGGTCAGTGTGTGTGTGTGTGTGTGTGTGTCTTTCTGTCTATCTGTCTGTCTTTCTCCTCAAGTAGGTTGGATCCTGGAGGCATCTCTCAAATATAGCAATTTGCATTTGTGTGTGGGGTTGTAGGGTTTTTGTGTGTGTGTGTGTGTGTGTCTTTCTGTCTATCTTTCTCCTCAAGTAGGTTGGATCCTGGAGGCATCTCTCAAATATAGCAATTTGCATTTGTGTGTGGGGTTGTAGGGTTTGTGTGTGTGTGTGTGTGTGTGTGTGGTGTGTGGGGGGGTGGGAATATAAGTATATATTACATTACATTTGGCTGACACATTTTTAATATGTACTCTTTTGATCCTGTGAGGGAAATTTGGTCTCTGCATTTATCCCAATCCGTGAATTAGAAACACACTCAGCACACAGTGAGGTGAAGCACACACTAATCCCGGGACAGTGAGCTGCCAGCAACAACAGCAGCGCTCGGGGAGCAGTGAGGGGTTAGGTGCCTTGCTCAAGGGCACTTCAGCCATGCCTACTGGTCGGGGTTCGAACCAGCAACCCTCCGGTTACAAGTCTGAAGCACTAACCAGTAGGCCACAGCTGCCCCAAATGTGGATGTGTGGGAGAGAGCAAGTTTGTGAGAGAGTTTGGAAGTTTTCCCAAGTTCACATGTACTCTGTATAGGTTCTCTAAGCACAGTTGGGTGACGTCACTTATGTTGATGTTTGAAGTATTATCAAATAAAACAGAGAGATAGCTCACCCCTCCCTCCCACTCCCTCCTGTGCAACTGAAACTGTCATGAATGCGCATGCGATTGGCTGGAACGTAGTCTGTTATGTTTCATGGACCAGGCTGGACCAGGCTGTTTTTGTTGCGTTTTTTGGAGCCTGGGCTGTCCACAGAGGCCGTGTTTTTTTTTACAGCGTATTCAGGGGACAGGCAACTAGCGGATCGTGAGGAGATGTTTGCAAAACATTTTCTAGCCTAGTAACAAGACTTCCAGAACCTTTAAAGAATTGTCTCTTGAGAGTGTGAGGGCACTGACAACATATGAGTAGGAAGCGTGATGATAAAAGGGGGGAGGGGTGGTAAACTGCTTGGCTTGTCGAAATATTTACTTGACCAATTACTTTTTCTATTTTAAGCTACGCGATTGGGGACTATCTTCCTACCTTCTTTTTTTGTGTGTGTGTGTGTGTGTGTGTGTGTGTGTGTGTGTGTGTGCGTGTGTGTGGTGCAGTCACCCTGCCGCAGGCTTAGGGATGTGAAGGACACTACTGAACAGTGCGATATGGCAGGAAACGGACTGGCAAACCTCAAATGTCCTCAGTATTCATGAAAGCAGCCTCGTCCCCAGATAATTTCTAATCCCAGCCAATCGTATTAATCCTTCTTTGTGCACACTGTGACGCTGTACCCCTTGCAGCCGAGCACTAGAGGCATTTTTTTTATCACACAGTCGTCACTCCTTAGTCTTTTTTTCTTTTTTTGCTTTTGACCTCATTTTTAGCCCGACCCTTTTTTCTTTCTTCACTTAGGCTGTTAACTTACTTAATCTGTTTCTTTGGGGAGGACATTTTGTTAGGACAGGACTAAAATAATCTTCATTTTCTGTTTTCAGACCGGCATAAGCCCTGCTATGTGTAAATGGGAGCAGTTGGTACTGGGCAGTCTTATTGTCTGTCTGTCTGTCTGTGTGTGTGTGTGTGTGTGTGTGTGTGTGTGTGTGTGTGTGTGTGTGTGTGTGTTTTAATGTGACAGAAAAGGTAATTGAGAAAGAAATAGAGAGGGGACACGGTATCAAGTTTTACTACACTAGCAGTCATTCTGTCCATTCCTCTGTGTGTTCCTGTGTGTTTCATATAATCAGTGAGCCAGGGTCTGGATATTCAGTTGGTTGTAGTGCCTTAAAGACATAATTACGTTGCCAATTAATGACAGAGGTCAAATGTCTTCCCAGTCCCCTCTCTACCACTGCTCCTCCTCAGTCCAAAGCTGATGGAAATAAAAATCACTGTATACCAGAAACCTGCTGTTCAGAACCCACAGGCCTTAGGCCAGAGTCAGTCCATCATTTTCACTGTGTGAATAGTTCTCCCTGGTTTAATATAAAAACCTGCCCTGTAGGGCTCTGATCCATCAAACCCATGTTATTTAAATATACAGTATGACGGAGTCAGTAGAAGATTTTTTTTAGGTGATTGGTTGGCTGTCTTGGAGATTACTTACACATGCCATCTCTCCATTTATATTATTTTCCTACAATGAGACTCATTCATTATTTAAGATATTTATAAAATATATTTATAAGTTCAACCTCTTCTAGAGGAGATTTGAACAGAAGTGTCAGGGAAATTATGTCAAATCTATTGTAGTTGCTGTGCTCCCCATAGAATCCTACTTTACTGAAGGAACCTAGCTTGGCTAGCGCCACCACTTCTCAATGAGACGTGGTCTGGGAACCAAACGTTAATTTTCTCGTATTTGAAAAAAATGCCCAGATCCGTTTATTGGGTGCCACGGATGTCTATCAAATGCGTCTGTGCATAGCTCATCATCGTCTTGCTTTCCCCCTTGTTCTGTGATTGGTCCCCTATCTCAGAATAGAGATAGAGAATTTGCTCCATGGTCTCCAGGCTGCCTTAGCAGCGTGAATCAAATCGCGCGCAAGGAACACCCAGGCTAGAAGGAACCTATAATCAGGAATTAAATCATGCAGATGGATAAAGAGGCAAATTATCTAAGAACCGTGTTATTATTTGTTTGCTTGAAATTGCTATTATATGTTGTGCTCTTAATGATCAACGTGCATAAAGGAGTAGAATGGTTTCAGTCCATCACTTCTAGATATAACCGCCATACTGAGCATAGTAGTGGCCTACAGTATGTACTCGAAATGACTGGATATAGCTGTCACTGTAGGCCATATTTACTGAATTTGGTTTATTGCCATAGTTTATAGACTATCAAATTAGTTAATAACTATCAAATTAATTCAGTATTTTCGGAATACAAATTATTCTTGACTATAAACAGACTGACTTTTAATAAGTGTCACCAGTCGGCGCTTCAAGTGATGTTGCAGCTTTTTAGTTCTGCTCCGCTATCGTCATCTATCTGACAGGCCTGCTCTGCTTAGCGGCAAACTGCATTGAAAAGCAGCCATATGGCAGGCATCACGTTACAGGGCTTCAGGTCCGTATGAATAAACAATTATGATAATGCTGCACACTTACAGTCAATTATCATGGCATCTTTCGGGCAGGCCCTGGTTTGATTGCTGCATATTTGATCAGCACCTGGAACACATGTTCTGTCGTGTAATGCTGGCAGACAGCAGGGGCGCGGCTGCCAGTTGTGTTTGCTTGTCAGAAATGTCTCTTGGACATCTCCGTTAGTGGAGGTTACAATGCAATCATTACCTGCCAATAAGCCCTCAGGCCCTAGGTTGTAATGCAGTCACTACAGTACGTACCTGCCAATAATCACACAATTTTTTTTGTACCTGGAATCACTGTCTTGCAATGTCTCAACACTTTGTGTACCCATAACCATTACCTCAACAGCTAGGTCAAACTGTATTGATTTCTGATTGAATGAGGCATTCCATGAGTGGCGATATCTCAGGACATCCCCCCTCATACTCTTCACCGCTAGTAATAGCTTCACATTTTGCACTGAATAATTCAGCGCCTGGTGACTAGGGATGTCCCGATCCGATATTTGGATCGGATCGGCCGCCGATATTAGCAAAAAATGCATATCAATATGGGATCGGCCTGCACGGGAAAATCCCGATCCAGTTTGTTTTCAAAACTCCGGTCCGTGTTTTCCAGTGCACCGATGTAGGTAATCCATTCCAGTTTTTTTTAGCTTTTCCCCCCAAATCCGGTCCGCGTTTTTCAGCACACCTAGCGACCTATCCAGCATCCCACTTGTCTGTGCATGTCCCACTAAGAATTTAAAGTTATCGAGCAAACATTTCATGTCACAGTTGAATTAATATAGCCTAATGTTAACCGCGACCACGAGTGTCCGCGAGACCCTCTTACTATCGAGGCTCTTATGCATGTTGCTGCTGACAGCTTTGCCTGTCTAACGGTGGGTTTCCACACAGCGAAACACCTCACGATTTTCGTCCAGCGAAATTTCGCCTCGGGGCCGTGACGGCGAAACCGCTAACCTTTTGACTGCAGTGTCTAGACAGTGGTGGCAAGCAAGCTAATTAGGCTAATCAGCTAAATTTCGGTGTGTGGAAACACACCATAACGAATGTTATCTCCGCAATTTAAGATTGCTTGTGTAATGTATAGACACAGCACGCACTTTCATTTCCCTATTTTTACAATCGGCTAGCCTAACAAACGCATTTCATTTCAAAAAGCAACCTGGTCAATCGCTAACAGCTAAGTGCACCTAGGCCTACAACTCTACACATCCAAAAGGGTAGAAGCTTCCAGTAGGCTATTATAACTTTTTTTACCGTTTAGTCTGTGCAAGGTGAAGTTAGCTTGATATTTGATATTCGGATATTCGACAGATATTCAATTTTTTTTTTTAATGCAGCCGGTTTCACCCTGTGTTTGCAGACAATGTACAAACAGATGACCTGTCTACTTGCTCCCAGCCGACCTCTATAAAGTACCTTCAGAATTACCTTCATAGTCTTTTTTGTCTCTGTTTTGCTTTTTTTATACAGTTTACAATATTGTTTGCACTGATGGCTTTTTAAGCCTTGGTTTACACTCTTGTTGTTCAAGAGCAGAGCACTGATGCCAATTCAGTTTGTGTGGTTAATTGACTATTTATTATTTTGTGTTTATTTAATTAACCCTGTTAAGAATAAACAGGTCAGCTTCTCATTACCAACCACTGTGGATTATTCAAAATAACCTAATTAAGTTGGCTAGTTGTTCTTAAGAGTAAAACCCTTTTCAACATGAGTATAACAACAAAATAAGTAAATATCTTTAATCTTTAATATATGCTTGGATCGGCCGGTATCGGTATTGGCCGATGCTAAAAGCTACAATATCGGTATCGGATCGGAAGTGCAAAAAGCTGGATCGGGACATCCCTACTGGTGACATGTTTCAAACTGGGAACACTGATGATGGGCTAGGCCCAAAACATTTGTTACCTATTGTTTCATGGCCTGCAAGACCTTTTTTCGCCACTTTTAATATATTTTTGATATCATCCAGCCCCTGTGTTTGGTCTAGCTTCTTTTCCCACAGTGTGTACTGAATTATCGATACATATACTGTAGATATGTACTTTATTGATCCCCTAGGGAAAAAGTTCAATAAGTTCAATTAAGTTCAATATCCAACATGAATGTTCCATCCATGCAAAGGGAGAGAGCAGCTGGCTGAATGTTCAATTTAGCATGTGATGAAGCAACTATTGTGCACATACTGTATAGCCTCTCTCACTGAACTTGCCAATGAAGTGATATGTATAGGATGACAGAGGATGAACAAACAACAACAACAACAACAACAACAACAACAAAAACGATAGAAAACAAAATTTGATGTCTTAAAACGAGTTGGTAATAGAACCTTTTTCCTGTGATGTTGACACTATGAATACTCTCGCAAAGTTTTACCTCCATGAGCTGATACTCTGTGCAGTCACACTGTGACTATCCCTTCACCGACAGTCATACTCTGAACAGTGAATCATGTTTGAGCAGCGGACTATCACCTTTGTGGTCCCATTGTTGCTGTGCTGGAGCATGGAGTCTGCTCCCTGAGATTGGTGATACTGTATGTGCAGTGACTGCACAGTCACCTTGCTGGCATGCTGGAAGACATTCACTTACTCGCAAGACTTAAAAAGGCACAGTGGCAGTGAACGCTGTGTGGTGAATTTGGTAGATTATTTAAATGTGGTGTATATCTACCTATCTATCTACCTGTCTCTCTCTTGCTCTCTCTCTCTCTCTTTCTTTCTCTCTATCTATCTAAACACACACACACACATAAATAGTTAGACCTGGTGGCATTCGTTGACCTTGACCTTGAACAGCGAGCACTGAATCCAATCCAGTTTCCCAATCCAGTCATAACGTCCCAGTGCACTTAATCCCTAGCTGCTCACTGCCTGTCACTTGCAGGTTAGGTCCTGTGAGCTTTCCTTTGAAGCATGTGCTGCCCTCAGCTTACTCTTCACACCATAAGGCAAAGATTTGTGGGCAATGTAGTGCTTAAGGAAAAATGATGCTGTTATTACACATTATACACGAGAATTTTTCCAACAAGGTGGAATGTAATCAGTCATGGTCATGCCTGTCACACATGTGATGTTTGGCTGTGACTTTCACACCACTTTCTCCTTTGTTCCACACACACACATACACACACACACACACACACACACACATTGCAGATGTGTGGAACATTTCACAATGAGTAACTGTGGCTCAATACAATAAAAAAGTAAGGATGTCTGGATTTATATTCATGAGTTTGTCCTTTTTCTCTTGTCTCCATCGTGCCAAAAATCTGACAGTGGATGATAGTTGGAATGATAAAATATTCTCCCAAATAGAAGCAATGGAAACGATAGTCTCACCACCACCATGTGCAAGATGGAAAACATAATGATTCAGGGACCGTGCTGTATACATTCGTCTGATTAACACATTCACTCTCCCATCATTACTCATCGGCCTCTCTCTCTGCTATCACACTGTATAACATAGGCAAGCTCTTGACTGGCTCACAGTACCTGAAACTTAAAATCACACATGGTTTGATAATCACAGGAAAAGCTGCGACAGAATGGCAAAGATATGCTAATTATAATTGATGTGTTCAGGACTGTCCATGGCAATCATGGCAACCTTTACCATGGCAATCACAGAAGGCATCTCTCTCTTTCTTGTTCTCTCTCTCCCTCCACCCTCTCTCTCTCTCTCTCTCTCTCTCTCTCTCTTTACTTGTTCCCCATTGGTCCTTGAGTACTGATCAGATAATGAGGGGGTGCATCAGAGCCCGTGAGGCTTGTGTAAATGAGGTCGGCGCGGGCCAGCTTTGGTGAGCACATTTATTTTTATTATCCCTGTGAAATCTTGCATGCCAGCTCCCTCTGATTGTCATTCGCAGACACCAACTTCAAAGCCACGCAACACATTTTAAATCTGAAGCGCTTTAAGAAAGAAAAGGGCAGTAGAGAGAGAGAGAGAATGTGTGTTTATGTGTAAGAAAGAGTTGGAAGGAAACAGAGAGAGACAGAAAGTGTGTGTGTGTGTGTGTGTGTGTGTGTGTGTGTGTGTGTGTGTGAGGGAGCAAGAGATAGTTGGTTAGAGAGAGAGAGAGAGATGAAGAGAGAGAGAGAGAGATGAGAGAGAGAGAGAGAGAGAGAGATCACCCTTTGGCAAGAGATGAGTGTGAAAAAATGAAAGAAGTGGATTACCTTTTTTTCTCTCCTGGGCAGTATCTCAGGCAGGGATTTGGGTAAGGAGTGAGGGAGTCCGGGTTCTTGGATATTCCTTTTCATCTTGCCTCAGGCCCTACTTCTGGAGCCGCTGGCACCATCTCAGATGTGTAGCCTCATGGGTTCCAAAAAAAGTTTGTTGTCTTCAGTCTGAAGGGCAGTCTGATACTGCGGAGACTTCATGAAATCAGAGTCTGTGAGAGAATGGGAGTTTCATCGGTCGACTGTATATAACATTGGAAATTCACATGTAATATAGCAGATAGGGCTGTTGGATCTGGCGTGCAGGTACACGTGTGTGTGAGTTTAGTGTGTGTGTGTGTGTGTGTGTGTGTGTGTGTGTGTGTGTGTGTGTGTGCGTGCGTGTTTGCACTCACAATTGTTTGTGTTTAGTTTAGTGGTCTTTAGTGTGTATGTGTGTGTGTGTGAAGTCTTTAGTGTGTGTGTGTGAGTTTGTTGTGTGTGTGTGTGTGTGTTCTGTAATATGGGCCTGAGAGGCGCTGGACTGACAGATATCAGATAAGTGGAAGTCAGGCCGATAAGGACTCAGCTCCCCTGATTGACAGAGTCCTCTCCTCGCTCTGTGCTGGTGTGATAAGAATTTCAAACTAAAGCATGCACACAAACACACACGCGCACACACACACACACACACACACACACACACGGCTGACCCCCTCATGCTCCCCTCTCATCTGCATCAGCTGGTCCTGTCCACCAGCATCACTGCAGAGCCACAGTGGATTGACAACACATGCATGCCTGTGAGGAGGCTTTTCAGGCTAGGAAGGTATAGTCCAGGTTTCTCTCTTTCTCTCTCTCTCTGTCTCTTCCTCCCCCCCTCTCTCTCTCTTTCTTTCTCCCTCTCTCTCCCCCCTCTCTCTCCCTCTCCCTCTTTCTCTCTCTCTCTCTTTCTCTCCTTCTCTGACTGCAGGCCATTTTAGCTCATGTGTGTGAGTCTGTCTCTGTGTTGCCCTGGGCTTAAATGGAAATAGTTCCAACCTGGTGGAAACAAGTGAACAAGTGAAAACCTCAGGAGAAGCCATGGTGTGGTGAAGCTCAACCCACAAATCAACAGTATTAGTCATATCCTCACTCTTGCCTTGACTATTAGTCTAAAATGGGGAGAGACTACAATGGTTCTCAGTCACGTATGACGCGGTAATTCACACTTTACACATTGTTTGCGACTGCAGTGCTTAAGGTGCACACTCAAACTGCTCACACTCCACTACATGTATCATGGCACACACTACACTTCCCAGTGCTCCCTGTATGCCCAATATAATAATAAGTTGTGAGTACTTTAATGTATTCAAATTTAGAGAATTTCATGTTGGTTAAAGGTTGTATATTTTCAACCCAAACTCACTCACTTGTTATCTGCTGGCACTATATTTTAAACATGTTCATAGGCCTGCTGCTCTATTCCCCCTGGGCTCAACTGTCCCCTCTGGCATCCCTGGTGCATTCCATCGGCAGAAAAAAAACAGCACGAAAACACATGGATTTGGCACAAACACAGTTCACATATCCATATCTGATAACTGATGCAGTAAAATATGTGCTGTGTGCTCAACAGTAGCACTTGTGTATACAATCGCTTTGCAATGCTGAAGGTCAAAACATATCCATTGGGTGTAGAATGAATGAAGTCAACATAAATGCTCTGAGCATTCAACATGTAAAAGAAGTGTAAGACCTAAAATGGCAACATATGTATGTTTAGTTTTTGTTTCTTTAGATTTAGTTTTTTTATGTGGAAGTACAGACTTGCAAATAAGCTATTTGTGTTAGCCCATTTAAGGTCTATTGCCCAGCCAGTGTTCTGTTGGCCCGTCTGAGAGGTTAATGCCATGACAGCTGTGTGGAAGCTGCAGCAGGTGACAGCAGCAGGCTGCATTGCTGTGGTCTGTGAATGGCTTTCCCCCTCAGGCTCTGTGTGTCTCTCTGCAGCACCTGTAAAAGAACAGGCAGGCTCCTGGGGGCCGAGTGCACAGCCGGCACTAAGATGTCTAGGGGCCTCGAAGCTCAAAACTAATGAGGAATTCTGGGGTAAATGGATGTAATATCAAACTTTTATTCTTTGTTTCCTTAGACTAAGTTTAGGAAAAATAAACATGTAATAACTACTAAAACATAACAAATATATGCCCATATACTATTTAGGTCCTATATGCTATACATGTATGCTAGAATATATCTCCTATCTTGTTTTCTTTACAGTTGAATAATTCAGGCAGTGTAAAAATATAACTATGTTATTAATGAAGTTCATAAATATTTAGCACATTCTGCTTACCCAGTGATAGGGTTTAAGCTCAGGATGAGAGATTTAATAATATACGTACCTACATGAAAAGTACATTGTTTAAGCTCTGACCTAAACCTAAATGACTCTTCCTGGTATATGTGTCATTCCTCAGACGGATTTAAGGCTGAAAATAGAATAAAAAACCTCTAAAAAGATTCTTAATACAGATGTATAGGAAATGTGTGGCTGCACTGTGGCAGTCTGTCCACACGGTGGCAGGGTTGCTACAGTTAGTGTGGCCAGACATTACAGTAAACAAGACAATGCATGTCAAAACGTGCTACTATGCATAGCTTGTCCACATGGTTATGTATTATTTCCAGAGACAGTCATGCAAAGAGGCATTTCTTGTTTCTTTTCAAAATGTTTTTGTTTTGTTTTTCCAATGATCCATATACAATCATTTGTTAAAATCATTCCACACTTCATGGTGTATAGTTGCATTATGCAAAGCATATAGCTGCGTTTCTTAGAATATGTCATGTTTATCAAAGTATTGACTGGATTTAATTTTTTGAATTAATTATTGAATTCAGTGTGCAGATGGATAGATTGATTGATAGATAGATACAGATAGATAGATAGATAGATAGATAGATAGATAGATAGATAGATAGATAGTTCATGTAGAAATGAGCAAGATTGCGAAGTTCTAACATACTGTAAACATGTTTATTGCATGTTCGCTCAGGGGCAGGCACTGCTTTGAAGATCCCTAGGTCTCTCTTGTCTAGGCGAAAGCTTTCTGTTGCCTACAGTATGTGCGTAAACAGAGTGAACACATGAGCCTCTGCATACACATTACACTACAGAAACACAGACCGATGATTCATTTTTTTATCTCACACACAGTGAAAGCTAAAATTTCAATTATTTTTTTTTTTTTTTTTACTTGAGAAGCGGAGAAGTAAAAATCAGTGAGTGATTACACAGTTGAAGTACGCCTGCATGCTCAGGGACTTTAATGAGGGAACATTTTGAAGATCCCGAATGCCGAGGGTGCCTTTGATTCTAAATATATTTTAAAATGATAATTAGGTTTGTCATAACCTCTAATCTAATGGAAAAGTGAACTTCAAAGTCACCCTGTTCACACTGTGCTGTCCATCTAACTACATCTAAAGAAACACTCTGAAGTGTAATAGGTTTTTTTTAGGAATCAGAGGAAGAAAAGAAAGTTATAGAAAGTCTGATTACAAAACTCATAACAAAGACGATTGAGAAAGCGTGTTCTAAAGGATCTTTGCTCATAATTTGTGGTCAATGCAAAGCCTAGCCTAGCAGGTTTACAGGAAGAAAGATAAACTGTGCATTTAAAAAACATGCAAACATCACATGTAGCGTCTGTTTTTGGTTTTGTTATTGTTTCATTTTGGGGTCAATATGGTTGAAATGCAAAAGAAATAAAGAAAAAGCTATATTTGTTTTTCAACGTGGACAGTAATATCCATTTCTCTGTGCTCTTTGACACCTCACTTTTCCCACCGAGAGGTAAACGAATGAGAAGTACTTGTGAAATATTGATGAGTATTCTGTCTTATCCCCAGAGTAAAGTCTTCTTGTGTGTGTGTGTGAGTGTGTGTGTGTGTGTATGTGTGTGTGTGTGTGTGTGTGTGTGTGTGTGTTCCTACTGTATAATAAAGCTACTGCCATAGAGCGAGACTGAAACAGATAAATCAGTCTGCCACAGGCAATCATCTGTCCACAAGCTTTATCGTACTGAAAGAATTTATCGTGCTGATTCATTCGTTAATGACGAGATTTGTATTGAGTTACACCACCGCTGTGCAAACGTGAACAAATTGATTTGTTAATTTATTCTGCCACTAATAATGCATTCTTCATATGTTCAGGTCTCATTAACTGAGTAAAAAAAAACAATGCCTCAGTTATTAGTTTGAAAGTCAGTTGGATGTCGTTTAAAGACGTTTTGTAATCCCAAAGTAATATCATGATGTACAGAATGACTCACAGAATGGTTTCCCAGAGAACATTTATTCGAGCAAAAGACTGATTGGCTTAATCTCCTGTACCTCATATTAATTTGACATTTGTTCCTGTATTTGACTGAGTCATGCACGTATGTCCTTGTTCTTGTTTGTGCAATAAACAGGAACTACACGATAAACCATAAGAATGAGTCTAAACAAAGCACCAGCTAGACACCCTAACTGGGCTCATTCATAGAGTCTATTATGACAGTCATTCAGGAAGGCATCACTTTTAATTCACCTAGGTGACAAGATCTATGCATGTTTTACCTACCTTCTTCTCACCCTTAATGTGTCAACTTATCAAACACAAGAGACACTAAAACTGTTCAAGCAAATCAAATCCTTAATCTCTCCTCTGATATAAGAAGACAGAATTACACTCTAGACTTGTATTCTGTACTTGATGTACGTACACTTACACACATGCAAGAATTTTAATTGGACACATTTACTGTAATCTCCCAAAGACGGAATTTTCATTGAATGGATATATGCACAGATTAATATGCTTCAGGGAGATTTGTTGAATCACTGGACCAGCAGAGAATATAGCATCTCATGTGCAAATGTGCCAGTGAATTATTACAGACTTTATCACAGAAATGATGATAACTGTTTTTCATGATCAGCTGTCTTCAAAAATTAGACAATGAACAACACTTGGACTGTTACTACAGTAATATTTGCCAAAAACACAATATGATTTATGCAACTCATTATTTAGCCTAACATTTTTGAAGCAATTTTATTTTTGTCAATGCCAAGTTCAATTTTTAATCAGCTCCTCAGTTCTCAAAAAACTTTACATGAAAATATTCACCACATTAGCTGTCTTATTATCCCTATGGTATGCTATTTTTTTTGCGATATTTATAGTATACTAGCTCTGTCTTTGATGCAACCTTCTCTGTCGCTGCAGAGTCTCTGCTCGTATGATCTGCCACCATAGGCAGCAGTGGGTTATTAATAGCTCTGCCAGGCCATGGTGGATGCTGGGTAATTTGCGGGAGGAAGAGGAGTGAAGAGGAGAGAGAGAGAGAGAGAGAGAGAGACCCCTCCCTTCCTCTCCTCATCACCTCGAAATCATCCACCATTGTAGTTTTCCTCTCCCTCTCATTCCCTCTAACCAGCCCCCTTCCTTCTGTCTGATTGCCCATCGCCCTTCCACTTGGGTTCTGATGTGCCCGGCTTACTCAAGGGTGTCCGCGCAGGAGGAATCTAGCTGTCTCTAGAGCTGAAATGTTCTGTGTGGGTTCACTCACAGCTAGGGGTTCACCAAGTGCAGGGGACAAAGGAATAAAGATGTTGTGGTGTTCTGGATCCAAGGTATACACAACAACAGCAAACCATGTACTGGTGAAGCACATAGCCAGTGTATTGCTATTCACAAATTAAATGTGGTGGCCCTTACACCAGGGAGCAGCAGTGTGTCATTGTGGAAAAGCATGACATAACAAGCATTAAAAAAAAGAAAAACAGTCCCATTGTGGAGGGCTGGGTGTCACCTCTTGGGTTAACATACAGACAGTTGTGTCATCAGAAAGCGCAGAGAGGGGAATGTGCTTGGTCAACAAGGGCTCGTTGGCCAATCAGGAATCAGGGCTGGTGTAAGCGTGCTCGGGGTCTGCCCTCTGTACAGGTCACTGGGGGGGTACCACTCTGCCCAAGATGATCACATGGGCATCCAGACCTACACCTTAACACGTGATTAACTGTGTCATCTATACGGCTGCTTGTTGCATATTAATCCTTGGTCAACAGATCATTTGTTCAATAGAGTGATCACTACCATTACCTACTCCAAAATAGCAAAATGCTAATTTAACCAGATGATGGAATAATGCTTATTTAACCATGATGGAATAATATAAATAAGGGACATAAATATTTATAATAGGGCTGTCAAAATAACTGATTAATTTTGATGAATTAATTTGAGAAAAAATAACTGTTAAAAAAAATTAGTGCAGATTAATCGATTCTGTATGACCTTTGACCCCGAGTTCTAGTCAGTAAAAATTAGACTGTAAAATGAAGGAGAGAGAAGAAAATGTGCTGCCTGGATCATTGATTAGAACATTTACTTTTAAAAAACGGCCTGGTGGTGTTGATAGAAATAAAGTGTTGAAAATAAAGTCCTCTGTAATGTCTGCAGCAAGGAATGTGCTCTATATACATCAATGCAAAGAAATAAGTGTTGACATTGAGGGGAGTGTTAATTTATTTTCATTGTGTCCCCTAGGTCATATCTGTGGCCTGAAATGCCTTGTATGTGAAAAATAGCACTTTTGAATTTATTTCCTCAGCATATTAGGTCATATCATACATTATTATGCCAATTATTTGAAGAGTGAAAATAATAGAGATAAAAGAGATAAAAGAGTTTTTGAAGTTAATGTCACAAATGCTGATTATTCAATGATTCATTTGAATTTAAATATTTAAAATACTTTCACAGCAAAAATTATATTTGCGATTAATTTAGATTAATTAATCACAGAGTATGTAATTAATTCGATTAATTGTTTTAATCGATTGACAGCCCTAATTTATACATTAACATACAAGATGTTGCATTAAAGTTACAAGACATAAAACATTTATTTGTTCATGTAGCTCATTAAAATCTGTGCAATAGTGGACCTACAAATCCCAACACCTGACGGAACCAAATGATCTTGGTATCTGTCTGATTGCTCCCTCCTAGGATAAGTGCACCTTCCCTGACAGGAAGTAAAATTTGGCTTAGAGAGGGTGTTGAGTGTCCACCAGGGTGACCTTTGCCCTCTGTGTGGTTTGAACTTGACTAGGACAAGAGTATTCAAGTTAGTGGTCGTGGTCGTGGTTGTCTGGTCTTTCTCAGGCTTTTTCTTATTGGTCATGCTCAGGTTGCCAAAGCAATTGCAACAGTTGAAATCGAATAGAAGATTGTTGATGAATAAAACATTTTTGAAGTAATCTGACAACATTGAAATTCCTTGGACAACAAAAACTGCATCAACCAACAAGTACAAAGCGCATCAACCAACAAATACATGGCTTCAACAAGCTCTAGTCGAACATACAATCCTATTCTCAGCCAATACCAATACTGTAGCAGAATCTGATAAAAACAAAACAAAACGTTCTAAAAGCCCTAACAACGTTGTTGATGCAAGAATTTGGTTTGTTGACCTGTTTGAAAACAGAAAAAAGAATGTTTGATATGTATGAAGAAAAAATGGAAAAAGGCAGGTTTATAGATACTTTATAAATCCTCTTGGCAAACTTGGCATCATCTCGATACCTTTTGTCAGCATGGAATTAATCTAGGACTCCAGATATCATTGGATTGGGATGCATCCAGAATAGTAAATGACAGTTATAAATGAGACAGTTAGGTATTCACTAGCCTATTGTTCACATGGCAAACTCTACAAATTAGGGCAATGTTTTCAGAAACCAATAATTTCCTAAGCACTAAGACCTGCATATCACATCCCGGTTGTTTGTGTAACATTTAGCAATTAACTCAGATGAGCGAGATGTGAGATCATTTCAATCTCTCTGCAAATGTCCCTCGCCTATTTAGGATGCATATTACCTCTCAATGAAACCACAAATGGCTAATTTACCCATTTTTAATGTTAATTCATTTGCTGTGGAAGGTGTAGATTGTCAAGCTCAGGGAGAGGAGGCAAATGATCTGGGACACTCATCTGGATATAAGTGCTTCTCTGAATAAGCCCTGTACATTTGAACAGGCAGTAGGAGTCGGCTGTGGTTGAAATACCTTTGTTATATCACGGTCAGCGTGACTCTTAAAATGACCAAAATGATTGTATGTCACCACGCTCTGACCTGCCAAGGTGACGAATTTCTTGGCCTTTCACAAATTAAAGTCTTACTGTACCCAAGGTGGTCTTTCGATAGCCTTTATCTAGTGTACAGGAAAATGTGTGTGGATCTGAATGCAGACTTCAGTTGTACTTGTCAAATATGTAGCACTTGTGTCTTGATAATTTCAATTGGAATCTTTGGAAAAGAGTTAAAGCTTCCAAGACGCAGAGTGCATTGTGCTTAAGAGTGCTTAAGAGGAGCATTCACATGCAGTATAAGTCATGAAGAAGTGTGATATACCCTAGGCATAGCCCCTATGGAGTTATTACGTTAATTAGCCTAGACTGACGCTGCTCCAAGCATCACACAAAGAAGTGTTGCAGCACTCCTCACTCATTAGGTTGGGCTACACATAGTCACAGTGACTTTTGAAGCAAATTACAAAGGAAGTGGGCTGGGTTGCGGTAAGATTCGATTAATTGGGCCCCTTTCAGTCTTCACCTTTGACCTGTGAAGGCATGCCATTACCGACTCATTAACTGTTCTTGCTTTAGCTGATGGGGATCGATTAGTGGATGCACAGAGTGTTGAAACTCCTTGATGAAGTCACCATGGCAACAGCACAATCTAGAAGCTGAAGACTGAATGCTTTGTACTGTAAACACAAGCAACTGTAATCCTTAGTGTATGCTGTGAAGTATGTAATTCAATCCACATCTTCTTTTCCAAGTAGTGTTGATTTGATTGCTGTAGTGTCACCTTTAATTAGTTTTTCTGGAGTTGCACTTCAATGCCAAGTAAAGTAGCGAAAGACACCCAATCGCATGTGTATTTTGTTCAGCAGAGTGTTCCACTTCATAGTTTCCGATGGAAAAGTCACCCTTCTCAAACGTGTATTTTCGCATAAGCCGAAGCAGATCAAGGCGGTCTTTCCGTAATTGTAGATTCATAACAAAGAGTGTTTTGTGTTTGTCATTACCTCCTCCGCTTAGGAAACCTAATGACTATAAAACCAGAACTCATAATCCAACCAACCTTGGAGTGGGAGTTGAGGCATTTTCTGCGCCATTAAGTTTATGACTCGACAGGATAAGTTTAAGTATTAACTGCATAACTGCATACTCTCACTCTCACTTTCGTTCTCTGTCTCCTACTCTCTTTCTCTGTTTCTTTTTCTCTGTCCTTTTCTCTCATTGCACATGCAAGATGGTAATATATAATACTTCCTTCGAGGCAGTGTCTAATTATACTGCAGTTTGAATAATTCTCTATGCTGCTGTTGATGCCATGAATCATGAGATGGTCCAGAGTGATGAAACCTATTGAATAAGTCAGTGATCAGTTGCTCAGGGCGGTTTTGTGATTATGTGGAGCCAGTGAAGTAGCAAAACAATCCTCTTCTGGGAATTCCTGTAGGAAGGGCTGACAGCAAAGTGTGTTCTCAACTTAGTGAAAGTAAGGGAGGATTTGACTAAATAAGGGGATTTGGTGAAATGATTTTAAAGCCTAATCATTGTCAACAGTTAACAATTGCCTTCAAAGCAACTATTTGGCAGTAGTTGTGCCATCCATGTGTAAAAACTGACTGAGACGCTGTTGGTGTAAGCATCAAGACGCTGGTGTAAGCATCAACTGACTGAGACGCTGTTGGTGTAAGCATCAAAAATAGATACTTGTCATTGCCATGGCAATTTAATTTAAATACCTCCTTGCCCTTCCTTGAGTATTTTTTTTTTCAATGCCAAAAATCCATTAAACAGAAAACAGATGATCTTGTGAAAAAAAATAATGCACCGTACACACTGAGAAATCTGCAGAATGTTTGGGGCAGGCAAATGCAAGCACAAACTCAAAAAGAGCTGAATGTATGGGTCTGACGTATATGGATGCTGTGAGGCAAAACCTTTGCTCAAAAGATCTCAGTGCGCAGCAGATAAATTCACTCATAGCTTGTGGGAGAAAAATCTGTTTTCCCCTTCCTCTTGTGCTGAGACAGGCACTATTAATAATAATAAAAAAAAATGGCTTCATGGTCAAGCCCAGGGGGGAGTAACTCACATAGGAGCAGCCCTGGTGTAAACCAGCCTTTTGCACCGACACAGCAGTGCTGGAGTAAGCAAAGATTATGCAGGCGTTGATTGTAAACATCTTCAGTATTGTAGCATTGCAGCCAGACCAAGGAGATTAACTTACATTGTTATTTACAATTAGGGAGTGAAACAAGCATTATATGATTGCTGGAATGGTTACTGTATCTTCTGATAATAATTTCTCATTTGATGACCATAATGTCACTTCATGTCGCTTGCTTCTCACACACACACATCTCCTTCTTACTCTGAGCCATATTTGTTTCTCTATTCTCGCTCAGCAAGGCACCACTTGGAATGAAAACACTGCAGTATTCTGGTTCTGCATCTCTCCAATAGGGATGCTGGCTCTCTAATGTGTTGCATTATTGAAGACAAAAACACATACTAAAATACTGTGGACCACCTGTTTACTCACACTCACCGACATATACGCCAAAAAAACACACACCCCCACGTCTAGTGTCTCTCTCTCATACACACACACACACACACACACACACTGTGTCTATCCAAGTGTCTGTGTGGAGGTCCTACCCGGTGCTGGGGGCCCTCTGTGATGGATGATGAGCAACCGTCTGCTGTCACACTCGCGATGCCACCTCAGAATAATGATGCATCAGAAAGTAATAATGCCAGATATCAAGAACAATGAGTGTGGATTTTTAAATAAATAAATGCTTAGTAAATAATGCTTCAAGTATTTCTTTAATCACTCAGTGATTAATTATTATAAATAGACTGTAGTGTTTGTTGTTTATGACTCATGGATATAGCCGAGCTACTCTTGTGGGGTCGTGTCTATTTTTAAAAGAGCTGTGCTTTTATGAATTGCACAGAGAAGCCTTGTGATTACTCAACTACCAGGGGATCGGTGCAGAGCCGGCGAGGTGCACTATGGTGCCGTGACCATGGCTTAGACACGCTCCAAACACTCATGGGGAGCAGAGGAGGCTGGCAGCTACCGAGAGAGCACCACCGAGGGAGGAGGAAGGGTGGAAGAGAGAGAGACCGGCAGAGGCAGAGAGAGAAAGAGGGCTGGAGGTAGAGTGGGAGTGTGTGTGTGTGTGTGTGTGTGTGTGTGTGTGTGGAGGGAGAGAGAGTCATCTGAAAGAGAGAGAGAGAGAGCGAGAGAGAGGAGAGGGGGAGGGTGGCTGGAGTTAGAGAGTGGGTGTGTGTGTGTGTAGAGAGAGAAAGAGAGAGAGAGCGAGTCATCTGAATGCCTTTCTGGGGAGCACAGGAGTACGATAGATTGCTGCTGAGGAAAAGAGAGCAAGAGGGAGAGAGAGAGAAAGTGGGAGGTGCGTTGCTTCAGCATCTTGTAGGGATTTGAGACGGATCCAGCACGAGGATTCCCCTCAGTAAGTGGCTGCGTGCTTTAGTGTGTTGGAGACAAGCAGAGAGGCTGACAGGGACGGGAAGGAACAGAGAAAGGAAAAGAAAGGAGAGATAGAGAGAGGAAGAGGAGAAGGAGAGACAGAGTGAGAAAGAAGGGAGAGAGACAGGGGCACAGAGGTGGACTTGCTCCCACTTTGAGTGGATCCCAACTGCCTGACAGATGGTATGGCAAAGTGATTCTTTACTCTCGCCCATAGCCTCTAGCATCCTCCCCTCCAGGGTCCCTGGCTCAAGGTAATGGAGTCTTTCCATCTCTTACATATTCCCATGTGTTACATGAGACTGTGTTCTCTTTGTTATGCTTGAGCTTTCTTGCGCTTCTTGTTTGTGCTTTTATGTGGATGTGCACATGTGATTGATTCGTATCTGTGTGTGTGTGTGTGTGTTGTGTGTGTGTGTGTGTGTGTGTGTGTGTGTGTCTGTGTGTGTCTGTCTGCGTATCATGTGTGTCTGTGTGTGCATGTGTTTGTGAGGTTTTGCCTGTGTGTCTGTATGAGTGTATGAGCTCGTAGGCATTGAGTTAATGATCATAAGTTAACGAGTTCACACTGTAGAGAAGGCTGAGTGTAGGTTTGTTATCAGAAGCATTTCTATCAGATGTTTTGGTGGAAAGAGACAAAACAGCCATAGGAAACTGTTGGTGCTACTCAAGCCGTTTGTTGTGCCAGTTTTGCTGGTAGTCTGACAGTGCTGTGCTGGTTCTCTCATGACTACACACAAGCTGTTGTGGTGATGTGCTATCAGTGCCATGTTTGTTATGTAATACTGAGGGCTGTAGGCTCTAGTGGCCAGGGGGAACCATCCGGTGCCCAACCACCTGACCTGGCGTCTTCATCCATCCACCTGCACCTTTTATTGCCCATTAGCAGTGAATGAGCACAACACTGTCTGTGCCCCACTCATAGCACTTCAAAGGAGCGTTAGAATAGGAGGTCCTTGTCACTTGTGTGCACCTAGAGACACACTCACCCACACACACACACGCACAGCCATACAGGCACAAACACATGAGTGCACACACACACACACACACACACACACACACACACACACACACATACAACAACACACACACACACACACATATGCAAACACACACCCCCATATGCAAACCAACACACAAATATACACTGTACATGTATGTGCTTACCACTCTTATACATACACACACACACACACACACACACACACACACACACATACAGGGGTTGTGGTCTTGGTCTTCATTCTTAGAAACTGTCTCTCCCTGCTGCTCTCATGGCCATGTCTGTCTGACAGCAGACAGTACAGAGCTTGTAAGTTCAGGGAGACATCTCTCAGCCCTGAGTCATATGCTGAGCAAGTAAAGAGTGAAAGCCCTGTTGAGCTTTGTAGTAACACAATGACAGCTGTCATGTGGGTCAGTTATGTGTTCACTGTTTTGCATTTGGCCAAGCCTCATACTGTGACGTTTTATAAATTGGACGGAAGTAACAGTAGGCAGAAGAGTAGGGATTGATGTGGTGGCCAGGTTTATCATGGAAGTTAAGAAATGTGCTTTTTGCGAAAAAAATATTGTATGGCCAAGGGTTTACTTTCTATATTTAAGTTTTGTGTTATTGCGTAAAGTTCTGAAATGGTTCTCCAGGTTTGCTCTTTCCAGGCACATATTTATTTATGCAGTATGAAGACACATGAGCTACAGTAATAAGCACATCAGACAGTCCCATGTACAGTATCTTCACCTCCCAGTCGTACCACCACCAGTCCTAACTTGTCGCTTTCGCAAAGACTTCATTCATTCTTGCCATACATTGTCTCACTCATTCACTTTTGTCAGGGGATAAAAATGTTAACACAAAGATACAACGTTCAAAAAAGTAATTGTCTTTAAAATAGTAGAATAATAAAATAATAATATAAAATAATCCCACCTTCTGGCAGGTGCAGGACAAATAAACTTGCTCCAGTGAAAACATGTAGAGGATAACAAGACCCAGCAGGGTCAAAATATTGCCTATCCTCTTACATTACATATGGGAGTTTAAAGCAGTGTTGTGGACATTACATCTTTTCACAACACAAAGATACAATCATTTCCACTTGACCATAAGACAAAAACACTTATCCAAGCTAATCACGTTCCATCCATGTGTTACAGGTAGAGGGGTGCCCTGTAGAGTGACTGAGATTTATATGCTGGCTTAGAAAGACTTTTGGTGTATGATTAATCCATGCTGTTTTTCCATTCAGCCATTTTAATCAGGGAAAGAATGTGGATTTGCTTGGCATTTTCATGACTTAGTTTGGACACAGGTCACAAGGAAATCACCAGTGCGTTCAATCAAATGACTGATGCTTACTTATGCCAAACAACTTACTATACACAAGCCCATACTAAATATTTGTGATAAAGTCTATCCAATTGGTATGATTTGCCCTTTGAAGATGTGTTTAGTTCAGCAATGACTGTGGAATAGCAAAGAGATATGCGTGACCTTTTTTCGTCAACAAGTTTGCAATGTTGATAGAATGCACTGTTATTTGACAAAAGAACACTGAAATCGAGTGCAACTGAGTGCGATGTTCTTCATGGTTTATGGTTTACTTAAGTAAACTTTCACAAACAGGGAACAAATCGCAATTCAGTTGTGGTTAATCAGAGAAAATCGCAGAGGCTGTGCAGAGACAATGACTGACAGCAGATCCAACTGACTGCAGGTCAAATAAGGGCCACTCCATGGGCCCTATTTTAAATCATGAGCTAAGTGAAAAGTCTGAAGTCTGACTACTGCTAATTTAATAACAAGGCGAAATCTAATAGCTAATTTATCAATACACTCCCACATGCCACACACAATCGCTTTAGTTAAGAACTTTGACTGAATTTGCACTTTGCTCATCGTTTCAAATTAGGGCCCAGTGTCATTCCACTTAGACAACACACATGTATAATTTTTCTTCATCCACTTGTTTGGTTCAGTAACTTTCCCCCAACCACATTGGAATATGAATACAATCATAAAACTGCCAGCTGAGATTAACACTGGCCAAATTCAACACACTGCTTTATCACTCTGCACATTCATTTGCACAGGCGCAGACATGCGTTGACACCAGTTGAAGGTGACGGGTGTTAGCTTCCCCAGCAGGATAAGAGAGAGTATGGGGCAGAGGCGAGCCTGTTAGGGATACTGAAGCGTAAGAGCAGAGCAAGATGGTTTCAAATGATGCGTGAACAAGGAAATGTTACAAGGAAACCGTATGCTAATATGACTGGAGATACACTCAGATTTGCTTTGTAGAAAACATCAAGTGCTCCACAGTTCACAGTTCATTTACCAGACAGTCATTCGGTCTCAGTTGCTGTGACATATGATTTGGCTGGCAAAAATGTCTGACCTTTCCTTAGACAAAGGATGCCAAGGCGTTTACGTGGTCACAAAAGACTCATTTCAGGCTTCCACTACAACACTAAGAGCCGTTCAAATTCACTGTCTTGTCTCTCTATCTCTCTCTCTGTCTCTCTCTATCTCTCTCTCTCTCTCTCTACATATATATATATATATATATATGTATATATACTGTATATATATATTATGTCCATCTATCCATCTATCTATCTACTATCAATAATTTCATTGAATGTCATCTAGGACCCCAAGGTAAACTGACTGACTTGTGGAAAATGACCCCTAATCTCTCTCTCTCTCTCTCTCTCTCTATCACTCACTCTCTCTTTGCCAGTAAAGGTGTGTAATGTTTTCCCTCTCCTGTCATGCTCCTGTGGGCCTAAGTCAGAATTGACCCTATAAAACCTGCCATTTGTTTTCACTTCCATCCAGCATCTAACACGCTGACAACACAGAGCTGGCACTGCATCACTTGGTTTTTGATGTGTACTTACTGTATTGAGGTCTGGTTTCGTTGGCAAGTTTTAGGTGAGCATGTTATGCCTGGCTTGTTTCAGGAAGTCCCTACGTCACGGAACAGGCATTTGCAAACATTGTTTTATGCTGTGCAAGATATTACACTTTTCCAGTATCTTAGGTCACCATATGTTTTGCAGCAGTAGCAATGCATTACTTGAATAATATCCAGTTACTATAAAGTAAATTACAGTAAGCAGTTAGGCTTAATGTGTCATGATTGGATTTCCCCACAATTTATGTGTGTTACTGGTCCAGTATATCAAGTAAATGATGGCATCTTTCAGAAACCCTTTCCAAACAGTAGATGAGTCTCACTGTTGATAGTGCCATACTGTAAATGCCTCTGGAATGGCAGTGTATTCCACCACTGCAGTTCTGCCGTCATTTCTTTCCATGTGTCTGTGCCTGTGTGGGAATATGGCACTGCTACATCCTGTCCAACGCCAGCACTGGGCAAACACACTCATTTATCGTCAGTCTTTAGCACAGAGTGTCAAATGCTGGCGGTTAACATATTTCACCCTGTGTAGGTGAAATACTATAAAGGTTAAAGACAGCCTGATCTGTCTCATTATGACATGGCTGCATGGGAGAGGAAACCATTGAAAGCTAACTACTATGTAATTATAGTGCAGACAGTTTCCTGTTTGTCTCTCTTCTCTTTCCCTCCCTCCCCATGTTTCCTGCTATTATTCCATATGCTACCTCTTCTGTTGAACTCTCTTCTTCTTCTCTTGTCCTGTGCATGATTTCTCCATCTCCTGCTCCTCCTCCACTATCCACATACTCTTTATGACTGTCTGGCATTATCCTGGACCCTGCTGTGCAGAAAGACAAAAGCTCATTTACATCTTATTGTGTGGGGTGTGTCCCAACCAGCTTCCCGTAGCTCTCTGCCTAGTCTCACATCTAGACCTGTCAGTGAAGTGTGCGAAACTTCAGACGGTTCCTGACAGCATGTCTCTTCTCTGACGTGGAAAGTTGCATAATGGCACCATTGCTTTTGTGGAGGAGACAAGGCGGCATACAACATATTCCTGCTTTCTCCTTTCTCTTAAAAACACAGAATGACCTTTGCGTCATGGCAGTGTATCAGTCACCCTGGAAAGAACATGTTCCAGCTGTACCAGGAGGCTTACAGTCGCTTCTGTTTGTAAATGTCATACACATTGTGAGATTTAAGTGAAGAAAAAGCAGTGCTGGTGTTGTTAATCCTGCCACAGTGGCCCCATCAGAGCTTTGAAATGGGTTGTGTTTTTTGTTTTATTTTTCCACAAATGTCATATTACTTGAGTATGAGTGTTGCCACTGTACTTTGAGGCCTCACTCTTTCAAAGGCCACCAGAGTGGTTAATTTCATTGCTCTGATGCCCTTTGGATTGCTGTGGTCCTCATAAAGACAATCACTTTTTGTCAACCCTTTCTTTACACTTATGGAGGTAAAAATACTTTAGTTTGTCTGCAGAGACCTTCTACATGGTAACACAGATGAATAATGGTATTTTATTTTAGCCTTGTTATTGGCTTAAAAGAGTGATTTACTTTCATAGAAAAGTTGCCCCAAAGCCTAACCTATATGCTATCATGTCGTTTTGGTCCCAAACGAAAAGTTGCACTCATTAACATCCAAAAATAGACCCCTAGCTTGTTGCTAGAGTGGAGTTTTCCATGTGATGAGATGAGTGGTGAGTTTCCCCAGCCACCACTCATCTACATTTCCCATTTCACTTTGACCAAGAAACTAATAGCAGACTGTCAAATTGAAGTCCTCAATAAGAGTTAATTGAAGAAAATCACAGAGAGTGCTGATAGATTCATTTGAAATGAGTCAACTGCTACCTCAGCTTGTGTCTTGAGCACACTTGAGTACATTGAATGTACAATATGATGTTTTGACAATGACAATATGTTATATCAAGCAGCAAACTGTGACTTAGACTAATTGTTTCAAGACAGACAGTTCTACCAGAAAGACTCAGTAAACAGAATAGAATCAGTTAACCATTTAATTAGTAAAGGAACAGCTTGGATACAAGCATGATAAAGAGTCCTGAATAGGTAACAGTCTTTGGCGTAATCCCCGTCTCGGATCCGTCCAGGCGATGAGCGGATCTCGTCTCCTGCCGATGGATGAAGGCAGGGGCGGGGAGCCTCCACCCCCCTCCCCCCCCCCGACGAAACGGGGAGCAACTAGTGGCGGTGGCTGAAGGAAGATGATGCGGTAGGCAAGCCATGCCCATGATGGACGTGGAATGCAGGCAGTGGTGGCTGGAGGGGAGGTGGAGGGAACGTCAAAGTCGGTGTACGTGAGAAGCAGAAGTGTTAGGTGGAACAGATTTAAAGAGCCAACTGAATTCCTATAGGCTAGCGCCGATTGAATGAGTGAATGATCAGATTGCAGGGCTTTCCCGAAAAGTAGGCAAAGCTAAGATTGGCTCCATGAAAGCATGGGAGGAGTAAAAGGCTACGCTACGAGTCTTCCTAGTAGAACTTTCGCTGAAGCTATCATTTCTGTCACACGTATCTCTCTATTTAAATTTGCATGATGTGATGATTTTCTTAGTATGAATATTTGATTACGATTGTTATCAGATTGAAAGGAGTACATGGAATGGATATTTCAATAGTGAGTGTTCCACTTGTGACTAAAGTAAACCTACAGTAGAATAGCTCATATGCTTATACATCACTCCAACCTAAGGTGATTGAAATAGAAAGCATAACAAGTCTCATTGCAGCATGATGATATTGTCATATTGTGTCCAGCATAGCCTCATGCCAACAACTTCGACAAAGATATTAAAAAAACATTTTGTTGACTGTCAAATAAAACAGGAGGGTTGAGCTGACCCAGTCCTTGACAGCTCCCAGCTCATAGAACTGTCTGGCAGTGCCTCGCAATGGCGCCTTGACAGGCACATCAAGTCTGGCTGATGGTGCTAGACTCAGTCATGCACAGTGAATATTTGTCACTCTCTTGAATTTGGAGTCAGTAAACAATGCATTCTATCTTCATAGTGTAAAAAGCCAGTTTAGCCTGTGAGTCTGTGAATAGAACTGATAACTGATTATGGAGGCTGAGAAAGAGAGAGAGAGAGAGAGCAAGAGAGAGTATGTGAGAGAGAGCAAGAGAGAGTATGTGTGTGTGTGTGTGAGAGAGAGAGAGAGAGAGAGAGAGAGCAAGAGAGAGAGATACCTTTTTTGCATTTATTCTCCGTCCCCCCTGCTGTGAACATCTGTCTGCTAGCAATTTGATCACACTAACAAAGCCAGCCTTGCTCGCTGCAGGAGAAGCAATGGAATTCTACCTAGAATTCTAGAAATGATACCGGTCCCTGGTCCTTTTTTCTCCAGCATTCAAATCATCTGCTATTTCACCCACTATCTCAGTTACACCCAGATATGTGAAAATATGTAGAGGTGGTCCTGCTTGAATTTCATATTGTAGTCACAACTGTTATTACCATAATAAAGACTGAACAATAAATTAAGAGCAGTGGGTTTAAAAACCAGCCACTACAATGCCTTTCACTGGTAATACATTGTATTGCAGCAGTTATTGCCTATGTTAATAAACTACCACAACTCCCGAATTTAATGGAGTCACCATAATATGGGAGTCATGTTTGACGTAGCGTGGATGTTAGCTGTACTAGCTGATATGAGCTGTGTGTGAGCTGAGTTGTATTAGCACAAACCAGAAGGGTTTATTTTTTTCATGAGTCATGAGTTATTATTTGTGTGTGTGTGTGTCTGTGGTATATGTGTGTACTCAGGATGCACTTTGCTTATTTCTTTGGGTCAGACAGACTGTCAGAGGAAAAATCCTTTTTGCTTCTTTCCTCAAGAGTCTTACTCAAATTGTGCAATTAGAGCTCCTTGGTGAGAGCCCCTTATCTTGACCCACTCAATAATTGGATCCAGGTCTCATGAATAACAATAATGGCTATGACACCCTACCACCCCACTGATACACCGTCCACGGTACTAATACTAGACACGTGTATGGAGAACCAGCCCAAACATCTGAGGCATTCGCTACTTCAATAACAAAAACTCCGGCATGGAATTACTAACGGCATACGTGGGATGGCTGTTGAAATGATTTTGTTTGGATGTCTCTTTGAATTGATGTCTGGACATATAATTTGTCAATTCCATCTGTGATGTGCACTTAGGAACATTGAAGAGTGTCAAGCTCTCAGGCTGGTGGATGGTTAACAGTCACAAACACAGACGAGGACAACAGAGCACAGTACTTCCCCCAGTTATGCAGTTTTAACTTGTATTATGTCTGGCCTTATACATTGCCCTTAATGGAAGTAAACATGTATCAATGAATATGAAAAGCCAAATTAGTCTACATTACAGTAATTTGCAAAATGATACTAAAATATTAATAATGTTTTTGGCAGTGTTTAACTGTGTTTACATGCTGTGTTCACAGCAGTTTAGTGCTGTGTTAGGTTATACTGTATGTTGACAACCTTTTATTTTATAGTGCATTTTTCTCTCTCTGAATTTGTTTTGCTGCAGAGTTTTCTTTTTTTATGTTTTTGCAAAAGTGTTAGCTTGGAGCTTAAGTAAACATTGATGCTCATTTATTTGGTAGATCTCATATCTCATCTCTCATCCACCCGCTGTGTTTAGAAGTCTCTTACAAGTGTGGCCAGTCTCTCATCATTACTGCAGGATCAAACTATCCAAGCTTCTTCCAATTTTAGCTACCAAGGTTGTCATGGTGACAAGTCCCATTAGAAGGTATTCCAGTCCTTTACCTTTGGTTTACCCTGTCATTAACTCAGTTCCCTTTTCCGTCCCTGAGCACAGAGCCAAGGCAACAGTCCCATAGTGACCTGCTGTTCAGCCACTGGCCCCTAGGTCACTACCAGTGACCGGAACTGTGTTCAGTGATCCTCCTTTTGTCTGTTGTCTAGCTTAGGAAATGGTTCTTAAGAGCTCTACTGGGAGTGGTCAAGGGAGAGGGGCAAGTTTCCACTTGGAAAGAGAGAGAGAGAGAGAGAGTGTGTGTGTGTGTGTGTGTGAGAGAGAGAGAGAGAGAGAGAGAGAGAGAGTGTGTGTGTGTGTGAGAGAGAGAGAGAGAGAGAAAGAGAGAGAGAGAGACAGGCAGGCAGACAGAGAGAGATTTTTAAAATTGTACTTTATTGCAATATACAGCACAAGACTTCAATCAATCAATATGAACAAAATGTTTAAACAGGGTTTTAGGGTTTTAGTTATCTGTAGTTTGGTATGTCTTGCAAGTGTGTAGTGTTAAAGTGTACAACAAGAAAGAGGGGGGAAATCCAACCCTCTCTAGATTGAATAACCATTGTTATTATTGTTTGCTGAGAAACTCATGTGCTAGCAGATACAGCATAATGAACATTGGGGAGTATGAATGAATTTTACAGACTAGCTCTTCTTTAAAAACACATGAGACATTCTGAGAATACAAATGGGAATGGGTATAGCTATTACAGTATGTGATGGGATTGTGGTTATAAAACTATTGGTGCAACACCATGATGACCCCCTCTGAAACGCCTCAAACTCCCTTGTACATAAAAAAAAACTCCTGTCAGAATATGCATTTAAGAGACTTTGCTGCAGAGTCTTTTCCACCTGTTAATTAATTGAATTTTGGCCTGACATAACATGAGCATCTATGCTAGGCTAGTGCAGTTAGCAATACATTAGCTATATGAAAGTACAGTTTGTTTATACAACTAAAATTACGCTAAACTAATCTCATCTCATTCTGAGGTCTCATTCTGCCTAACAAGCAGCCACTCAATACATTCTTCTGGTGTTAAGTAAGAAAAAACATGGTGTTGAATAAGATCCAGTTCAACAGCCATGTCTTGATTTCTCTGTGCGAGCATAATAAATTAAGAATTAGTCCTAATTACCCTGCTTAACATTTAAAATTTTGTCTAATTTCTTCTAATGTCATGATGTTCCCACTGTAACTGCAGTAGGTCTAACCATGCCCATTCAGCGTTGGTTGAAAGAACATGGTCATTTTACGGCTTGCAACGCATTGATAGACTACATTTTTCCAAAATCCAAAGACAAAGTCAGTTATACTATTTTTGATTAAATTAATCCCCAGGAACTCTTCACCTGAGAAAGTAAAAACAACGGAAACATTTTGCTTTGTCACCCCTCCCTCTTTCACACATTCAGCTAAATAATAATCCCTTTGAGATCAATGAGATGTAACTCCCACACATCACTGCTCTCACTGAAGCATAGGGGATGATAATTGCTTGTGTTGAAAAATTAATTCAGCTGCCTTTTTGAAATAGCAACTTCATTGTCTATGACATCATTGTGAAAGGCGAAGGAAAGTAGTTTTCTTGATTGAAATTAAATGACTGTGGAATATGATGATGTAATGTATGAAATCCACAGATATGCTTCATAAAGGCCTTGCATGTCTATTATATTTGACTTAGGCACTGGATATTCATTATCAAAGCCTTCATTAATGCTTCTTTGCATATAGGACACCGTTTTAATTGCCAGGTCTTGAAAACTGTGGAAAAAAGATAAAGGTTATTTCTTCTGACAGGCTTATGACACCCCAGTAACCCTCGTATCATCTTTCACACTTTGTTCAAAGTGTTTGCTTAAAGAGACTGGCAGCATACAACACATACACACATGCATACAGACACCCGCATACAGTTTTAATCAGGCAACCTCTTACTAGAAGGAGTAATTTCACTGAATAGGGTTTGAGTTTGATGTTTGTCTTTTAAAAATAGCTTTGATAGGAGTCCAATTAAGAGTTGCTTTCCAAACATTGCAGGACTCTTTTGCTCCTGTTCTAAACATCAGCTGTGATGAAACAGTGGTAATACTTTATATTACAGATTGGTAATACGTGGGTGGTGTCATGATAATAAGTAGGTAATATGGTAACAATACAACACAACTCATAACATAGAGAAGTAACATAATAACAAGAAAACATAGTAACAAGAAATAAGTTAATAGTTTCAAAGTTGATTCTAAATAATCATAACTTTGTCATGTAGTTTAAATGGAAATACTGTATACAAATTAAATCATGTATACAGATTAAATTACAGATTAAAATCTGTATACAGATTAAACTATATATTTCACTGAGTACTGGTGTGCAATTAAAGTGGTCCAATAAAACAACTTCTCTCAGTACTGGCCCTATTTGGCTCAGACCTCCCACTGCTGACTAACCTTGGCCATCACTGCGCCCGCTGGTTGGCCAATGTTCATGCCCGAACCAAACTTTGCCACCTTCAGGCAGATTTATGTGCAGAGGACAGCAGGCCTGTCCTGGTGGCAACCAATTAGTGCTGTAAATGCCTCCGCTCTGCCAATGTGTTTAGCTTGATGGCCCATTAAAGGGACACCCTGGCTACCATCTGTACCCCCCACCATACACACACACACACACACACACACACACACACACACACACACACACACACACACACTGTGACAGAGGGCTCTGTCCCAGTTCACAAACGGCACCTGTAGCACTCATTCATACCACAACAGCACCTGTAGCTCACACACGCATTTTGACCGGTGTTATACGGTAACTGGCTTTCATGTTAACTGGCTGGACTGTTTACTTTGCCTCTGGAGTTAACGTAACCGCCCCCTTATTTTGCAGATGTGTTCAGCTGATGATTTAGCCTCCAATACCTGGCCGCAGATTCGTTTGTTTAACTGAAGTTCAAATAGACATAAAGCTTTATAACACGATGTGTCGGCGTTGGAAGTGTCAGGTTGTCTGTAGTAGGCTAGGCTACATGCGCTGGACTATGAATATGCCACCAAATAAATAAAAATAAATAAACTCCACGTGGGTCTCGAACCACTACTAAATTAAACTACTTGCATGATAACCTGACTTAACCTGCTTGCGCCACTAACCAGGCTGACACTTCCCAGCGAAATTGGCCATACTTATTATAGGCCTACAAATAAAAGAGGTCACCTAGTATGTTATTGTGTTTGTAGCAGGTTAACACAGTGGATCATGGTAACTGGCTACAGTTCTATCTTGCTACATTGCCCAAGCCATTTAGACCTTCAAAGTATAGCCTATAGGCTTAATGGTTTTTACGTTTCACTGACTGCTGGTCAGGCTGCCCGCGGCCACCTAGTCTATCTTCAGCCTAAATTGAGGAAGCATTGCTGGTCTAAAAATGTATAAATTTAAAAAACTGTGAATGGCGAGGATTGAACCCGTAGGCTAGTCTAAAAAAACATTGTCAATGTATCAACCTGTTGAGCCACATGCAACTTATCACTTGATAAGAAATAAATTATTAAAATATATGTAAACCCAATACATCTCAAACCTATGTTAACATGTCAAAACACGAACGTAAATAGCCTAGGCCTACGTGTATCTTGTGATATTTGATATTACATATCTTTTGTCATATGTAAAATTTTGTGTAAAATGAAGACATAGACATATTGTGTAAATGTTGGGCAGAGGTGCAATGATTCTGATATTTATGTGTAGTGTGATAAAGAATGTGTGTTTTATCCTGTGCATTTATGAGATTGTAACCTGAGTAACATTGATTAACTAGAAAATGCAATTCCAGGGAATTACCATTGCATGTAAATGCAAAAAAGCTGCTGTGTATAACATTATATTATGATTCAGGTGTGATTAAAGGTATGAATGGTTGACAAATATGATTCACAGGTATAAATGTTCCATATAGTTAGTGAGTATAGTCCTCACACAACAATATATTTCTCTGAATGTCTCAGTGTAGATCTCAGATAAGTCTCAGTATGGTTAAATGGTATGTGCACAGATATGTTGAAATATGGTCACATGTTTGTAAGAATGTATGTTAGTAGGTATGTTGCTAGCAACATTGTCAGAGATGTATGGTTGACAGGTGTGCACACAGACACACATAATGTCATACACGGTCATCACCACTGGTCTGGTCTGGTCTGGAACCTAAAAGGCAAAAGCAAACAAGTTTAACAGTTATACCAAAACAAGGAATGTCTGCAATTGTACAATTGTTCAATACAACTAAGGTATTTAAGTGAAGTTGTTACATTACATTAGGCTGACACATTATAACCTAACGACTAACATGGTAAACAGTTTAAGCTTTTTAAACAATTCTCTCTTAAACAGCTTGCTAGGTCTGTCAGCCACATTTTTTCCTACAGATTACAATGTACTACAACTGGAAAGTTTGATTCACGTGCCAGGCTACACTTTAATTTATAGACCAGAACAATGCAGAAATGAGTAGGCCAAGTAAACACTGTAGCCTATGTTGACAACACAAACATTATAGCTCAACTTCTGTTGTGTTTTAACAAGACTTTAGTCGTATTGTCCATTTCCTAACAGTAGCCTATTCATGGCTTTCATACGGTCTCTTTCCACAGGAGTATTAATAAAGCACCAATGCATTCATAATCTAGGTTCTTGATTGTATACACCTGTTGAAAGGGACCTGATGAAACCCATCAATAGACGATATAGTATACCGTGATAGTGTTTACTTAGGCTAACGTTACGTAAGAATCAGGAGTGTAGAATGAAACATAGTCTGGCCTATTTGATACACAAACAAGCGTGTACAACGTTAAACATTTGTTAAAACTAGATGTACCGCAGAGCGGTACAAAATATGACCGCCGCCCAGTCCAGCACATTTCTTCTACAAAAATAAATCACGCTGAAAGGCCTATATGATTCTAACTGTCTCACTAAATTGCATTATCCACACTCAATTCTCACTGGTATCTGCTAGACAACAAGTACCAAAACATGATTAATTCATAGATTTCACATGTAAAATTGATTTTATACAACCCCACCCCCATCTTGCCTGTTCATAATTCTGAGAAATTCTTGAATTGTGTGCATGTGTGCGTGTACATGTTTATGTGTGTGTGTGTGTGTGTGTGTGTGTGTGTGTGTGTGTGTGTGCGTGCTTGTGTGTTTGCCTGTGTATGTGTGTTTGTGCATGTATGCGTACATATGTCTACTGTGTGAGTATGTGTCATACGTATGATAACTGTGAATGTATGTGTGTGCGTGTGTATCTATTTATGCACATGTGTGCACATGGAATGGGTTAACATGGCCCCTTGAGATCAACATACAAAAAAAAGATGGTCCTCCTAAACCCTACGGTTTTCGAGATATTCACAGAAAACTGTGTCTGCCCTACCCTCCTTTCGGTGGGTCCAGTACAGCGGGGGGGGCTACAGATCAAAACAAAAAACGATGGTTCCATGCTATCCATGTGGGGTTACATGCCCACCAAGTTTCGTGTACCCCGGTCTTTCAGAAAAAAAAATGTGACTAAACCTATATGACCGCCGCTTCGCTGCGCGGCGGTCATAATAAAAACAGGAGCATATTTGTTAACTTTAACTAAAATGTGAACGGTAGAAGCTATAACGTTATGACCATCAACAAGTAACGTTAGCTAACGTTATTCATGCCATGAATCAGGTCCCTTCACACAGCCTAGCCCTAGGCTATTCATGGGTTTCATCAGGTCCCTTTCCACAGGTGTATAAAATCAAGCACCTTGATTATCAATGCAGACTGCATGGTGCTTGATTAATACACCTGTGGAAGGGGACCTGATGAAACCCATCAATAATCAAGCACCACGAAGTCTGCATTCATAATCTATTCTAGGTGCTTGATTCTATACACCTGTGGAAAGTGACCTGATGTTGAATAGAACCAGAGCCTAGTATCTGTAGGCCTACTTCTCTGGTTTACGTTAACGTTCTAGTTAAAACGCTCCTGGTAGGTAGGCCTAATGAACAAATGTAACGTTAGTGCATTACGTTTGATTGTCGTTAGCTATCGAAACCTACAGCTAATCGGTCACTGTAAAGTTGACGACATATTAACGTTGATTAACAGTGGGTTTCCTTACATAATACATATCAACGTAGCAAGGTGCTAACGTCAACTATTTCACTAACGTTAACGTTGCCTAACGTTATAACGTTAGTTTAGTTATTTATGACCCATCGTTTCATACACGCTAACATAATGTTTGATGACATAAATGACTCAAATACCAAAAACCGGAACACTTACCTTGTCTGTAATTAGAGAAATGGGCCTCTGAAGGAGAGTTTTACGAGCAAATAAAGTGACCAAGGCACAGCAGGCGAAGACGTTCAGAAGATTCACAGCTCCAGTGCCAGCGGTAGCTCACGTTCAACTGTTGATTGCTTTCAGCTGGAGGTCGCGTCATAATGCTAAAAGTTGCCGCCACTGCAGTCAATGTTAAGTCAATGGGAATTTATTGCTCTTTTATCGTAAATATCTCAAAAAGTATAAAGTTCACAAATGTAAAAATGACTTTGTACAATTGTCCGTTACAAGACCTTTGTAGGAGTGTTTGAATGACGTCAGTTCAGTGAACGGTTCAGTTCAGTGGTTTTAGTGTCATGAAACGTCAAATTTGGTCGGAAGAAGAATAATAACTAGAAAAGCATTTCCTGAAGGAAATACAGTGCATGAAATGCAAAAATATGATGTAAAATATCATACAGAGTAAAAACAAACTATATTGGTTGCTAGGTAGATGAGGTTTAATATAGTTGGAATGACTGAACAGTTAAATAGGTGGATAGTTTAAATGGTTAAATTATTTAGGTAGATAGTTGACGATAACTGACAGTTGGAATGGCTCTAATGTTTGCTAGCAGTTATGTTTACTATGTTAACAAAGATAATAATGCTAACCAAGTTACTTAACTTAGTTAATTTAGCTAATGTTTTCTAGCAGTTTTTTTTTTTAAATAATGCTCATGCTGTTAACTTTTAATAATGCTCATGCTGTTAACTATGTTAACAATGCTAATTATGTGACTTAGCTAATTATTTATAGCAGTTATGCTAAAATACTAAGAATGCTAACATGCTAACCATGTGACTTAGCTAACTTAGCTATTCATTTTTAGTAGTTATGCTAACATGCTAATTATGCTAACCATGTGACTTAGCTAACTTAGCTAATCATTTTAGTAGTTATGCTAACTATGCTAACTAGCATGCTAACAATGATAACTATGCTAACCATGTGACTTAGCTAACCTAGCTAATATTTTTTAGTAGTTATGCTAACTATGCTAATTAGCTTCTAACAATGTTAACATGCTAACTATGTTAACCATGTGACTTAGCTAACCTAGCTAATCATTTTAGCAGTTATGCTAACTAGCATGCTAACAATGTTAACATATTAAACTATGCTAACCATATTACTTAGCTAACTTAGCTAATCATTTTTAGCAGTTTTGTTAAAAATGCTAACAATGTTAGCAATGCTAACTATGCTAACCATGTTACTTAGCCAAGTTAGCTAATCATTTTTAGCAGTTTTGCTTAAAATGCTAAAAAATTTAGCAATGCTAACATGCTAACTAGCTACAGTGGGTAGGAGTTATAGTTTATGACAAGTAACAGTTACAATGGCTGAACAGTTAAAAAGTTCAGTAGTTTAAAGGGTTAAATTGTTTAACAGTGAAATATTGTAGTGAGGACTTTTATTTTGAAACAGTTTTTGGCAGAGGAAGCAGTTGAACAGGGTGTGTCATCAGCCCATGTTAAGTCTATGGGGAAATTTTGAACAGTTTTTAATTAATAGTTTAAAAAGTATAAAATTTACAAAGCTGAAAAATACATAGCATTCTTGTTTGAATGAAGTTTCTACGTTAAACGGTTGAAGCTGCATTAAAATGCGTTAGAAGAAGAAGAAGAAGAATAAGAAGAAGCCTAGGAAGAACAGTACAGTGCATTTTCATGCACTGTAATAACAGATAATAAGAACAGTGATAATAGTCCATTGCATTTACATGCAATGCAATTATTGTTGTAAGTTAGTATGGCCCGGGGGAGAGGCTTAGGGCCTAAAAGGGGAACACAGTCTATGGGGAGAGCATGAATCAACTTCAGTGTTTCTGCAGTTGACATTCAATTATAGCTGTTTTTCTGCAAAGCAGTTCTTTTCCCTCTCATTTTGCAGTTTACTTTGAACTATACCACTCGACTTGAGCATTTCTTCCATGGCACCGTGGTGTACTGAATGAAACCTTGCCTTGTCAACAAAAATGCCTTTGTATCCATTTTATAGCTTGCTCCTACAGATCCATAACTTCATACAGTACATACTGTACATACTCAATGCAAACAAAGTGTATGCTGATTCACTTTCATTTAAACAACTTGTCTTCATACTCCTTGTGCCTGTTAGGAGGTGAGAACCATAATTATATTCTCAGGGCAAATCTCCTCTCAGTACAACATACTGTATAGTATACACATTGAATCTGCCCATACTGTCAATAAAATAAAATGTCAGAAACCGTGGTGGGTTGTTACAATGGATGCTATGGGGGGTTGTGTCTGCTCGTGCTATAAATGGAATGTGGGCTAATTCTCTGCAATCCTTTCGCTCCATTCTTTTCCTTGGCCCCGTGGCGGTTGGCTCGTCCCGGCCCGCTGCGAAAACTCCATTTCTGTGCAGAGCATGTCCAATTCCACACTGTCTTTTCTTCAGTACGGCATCCCACTGCCAGGCTTGGTGTCCCTCCAGATGATGCGCCGCCACTGAATGAAAGATAAGATTTTTAACGAAATGCGTGATGGCGTCAACAGGAACATTTAGATTGAAATGAGTTTGGGCACTTGAGGTGAACTGATTCATTCATTCATTCATTGAGGTGGATATGCCACAAATCGGTCCCTGTTAGTTGTACGCCAGAGCAGGAGGCTGTGTGTGGGCCTGGGCCTTGGCTACTGAAAAGGTGGCAAATTATTATATTATTATTCTAGACACTGCTATTCACTTCCATTTAAAATGAAATGGGATACAATCTCCCTTCTCTTCATATTTGAGCTCATAGAGCCTAATGTAATTGTCACGGCAGTCCTATCTTGCTGTTTCATTTCCATGTCAGGGGTTTGAAAAGAACCCAAATGTATTTTTGATAAGCTGCTGAGGTTGCATTGTGATGTTCCTTGAGGTTTTAGTCCCATTATACTCCCTTTGCATAATTCCCCAGTGATGATGGAATCAATTTTAACTCATGTGCTGTGATTTTTTGGGGGGGGAGTTAAGCAAAAGTAATACAAAAGTATAAGCCTTAAAAGAATTCCAGAATTACAGCATGATTTGTAAAGGACTCTTATACCCATTGCGTGTTTTTACACACTTTACACACACTTTTACACACACAGATGCAGATCAATCATATAGTTCACTTTCATTTAAGAATGCAATGATAGTTTACCATCATTGAAAACATATTGTTGCATGAATGAGAAAGATGGTGCTAATTCACTCATCTGAAAATGATCCTTGTGACTGGCGTTATTCAGAAGGGTCCCGGCCCATAGTAATTGGCACCGTCTGGCAGTTAGACGTGAAATGGCATGGAGCAGACTGCCCATCTCTGCAAATGAGCGTTGGGGAGTCTTTTCATTAAAGCCCATCCCGCTATGAAAAATTACATGCCCACTGGAGCTAGTCGCAAATTACTCTACAAAATCTCCTTAGTGGACTTTAGTGCTGAAGACTTTCAAGTGGTGTCCAGCTTCAAGTGAATACATTTCAGGATAACACCAGGGTGCCAGTGTTTGCCTCTTAGCCCTGGGAGTCCACTTAGTGGATGTTGCTCAGAAGTGGGCCCCTATAAATCAATATCCAATCACAGTTTAATATTGCACAGAGGCAGTTGCTCAACCCTGAGGTGACTGTGTTAGAAGACACGCAAACATGCTGCCTGAGGAAGAAATCCAAAGATGCCACAAGAAGGAAAAGATAATGATTGGGATGATCTTCGTTCGTGTCAAAGCAGACAGGATAATTTCACTGCAAAACAAAATGATTAATCTTCCTTTTCTTTTTCCCTATCTCTTTCATGGACCCTTCAGGGATTACATTCATTAATGTTTTTTTTTTGTTGTTGTTCTCCTCTGACAAAAAAAGATTCAAAATAAGATTCTTGATAACACCTTCCTTGTGTTACCTGTATGTGTGACTTTGTTTGTTGTTTGTAAATTGAATTGTGAAATAGGACAGAGACAGCAGGTGGCACTGGAACAGATGTAACCCTCACTCATACCAGAGTCAGATTCAAAATGGACACCTGCTGTGGGTAGCCAGTTTCATACAAAACACAGGACATAATGTCCAGCTCAGAGGTCCTCTTTCAGAATCAGAATCAGTTTTATTTGCCAAGTATGTACACAAGGAATTTGACTTCTGTAGGTGTTAACTCTCTATACATTCAACAAATAGACATGTAGTAGTAACTTTTACATTCAGTAGACAAATAGGAATATGGATACATACTGTCCAATAGAGACAACAATATACATATAGGCACATCAACATAATATACAAAAGTACAAATATACAAATAAGATCATTATATCAGCAAACATATCACGTTTTCACCTGCCTTGTGTATGTTTACAGGATTTTCATAGCATCACAAAGCACTCTAGAAAGCCTTCTGCCACATGGAGGAGTGAAGTGACAGAGAGAATGCTCCAACACAAGGCTTTTGGCTGGTGTTTGTTGCTCAAGCTCAGTGTCTCTGCAGCGTGTTACACACAGCACCAGGCTGTTCATCACAAGACAAATGCCCATTAAGAGAAGCTGACATCTGGTCCATCATTAAGTTCACCACCGCACTTCACCTGAGCTTTCATCTTGCCCAGTTAGAATTTCCTGCCTAGCACAAGCTATTCGACATAGATGCTGAGGCTTCAAATCCCCTCAAGATGGTTGCCTTGTGCTTGGCTGCAGGCTTTTTATAAGGATGGGGAGGGTCCTTGTAACGCTATTTCTGACATTACATACTGTAACATCTGGGGAGGATATGTGTCACTGGACTTGCTGGTCTGATTGGCGGTTTTCATCGTGTCTTTACCTTGAAATGGGCTTTTGGAGGTGCTTCAGTTAACTTACCGCCCAAGGGACCCAATTTACTGTTGCAGTTATTTTCTGAGTGATGTCTGATAGCTGGGCCCAAAAGAGAGTACATACTGTAGCATAGTAGCATAGTATTGCCGTTGGCATGTATTGGCTTTTCAACTCTCAAGTACAGTTTTGAAGTACAGAACACATCACAGTACTTTACACATCAACTGATTCACCGCATACTAAAACGTACCATTTTGAAGAGTTCCATTCATGAATACTAATTTTTACTTGCCTGGGTGCCATTCCGAACTTAGTCCCGCCCACAAGGTTTTACCCTCTCCCTCAATAAGGTGGTGGAAGGTATTTTAATTGGGTTTGTCCATCAATGTGTATGTGAGTGTCACATCTTGGTCTTGTTTTTGCTTCTCTCTCTCCCTCTCTCTCTCTCTTTCTCTCTCTTCTCTCTAGCCACCTCTCATTAGAGTAGCTCATGATCTATCCATTCATCCACCTGAGCTTGTGTAATCAATGCTTGTTTATTCAATGCCTGAGTATTTGTTTGAGTAAATGTCACACTGCTGGACAGCAGCATTTTCAGCATGTCCAGGTGAGATGTAAACAGTAAGGTGCTCATCCATCATCATCCTTCTGCTATGGCACCATTACATAATCAACAGCGTGTCATTGTGTTGATATGACATCCATATTTAAAATGGTGTATTGTTTTGTTGTGCTAACAGCTATATTGCTAAGGTCCAATGCGGTACCTATATCAGCTTTTTCTGAGCTAGTACATATTCATACAGGATTAAATAAAGTAGGGGACATGTATTCACCAACATTTGTTCTTTCAGTAGTATTATTCTCATACTGTACCAACAGTGGCATGTTTTAACGATATGATGATATACAGTAGAAAAAATATGTATATAACTGATGTTTTGAGATGATTAGTGTTTTTATACTAATACTACTCAATCGGCTTGTGCGATTTGACCGGCTAGTCTACAGGACTGCACCAGTGTCAACTCAAGACTGAGCAAAGAACTCAAAACAACAGGGGGTTTAAATAGGCAACTTAACAAGGCTCAGGTGAAACTAACAAATCAATAATGAGAACATGTGATCTGAACATGTGACAGGCATCAAACAAAAACACTGAGGACCTCACATGGTCAAAAAAGGAACAACAGTCACATAATTCATGACACTTATGTTAATGCTATATTACAGTCATGCAGAGGAAGGTTTTGCTTTGGCTTGGAGAAGCAGTTTAATAACAGTGAACCAGTTTTCTGCATTTGACTTTCATATGCTTGTCAATAATGCAGAATGTCATAAATTATTCTTTCTAATAATTTGCTGCTTTTCAGTTGTTATAGGCATAGGGTTTGCTCTGCTATGTGAGGCCATGAAACGTGTGTGACTCTTTGTCCTCCTCAGAGGCATTCAGCATGGATGTGCTGATCATATAAATTATATATATTTTTAAAGTTGTGTCCCTTAAAAGATTCCCTCCAGATAAAAAGCTTATTTTTTTTCTCCCTCAGCTTTGAAGATACAGAGTTTAAAACATTTTAACCCCCCCCCCCCTTTTTTCTTTTTACTGACAGTCAGCATGTTGTTGCTCTGACACAATCTTCTTGGTCTCGTGTCACTTAATATTTCAGCGTGCTCCAGTTGCACAGTCTCCTATGGGAGTAGGAACATTGTGTTTGGATTGTAAAACAGTTGATTATATTCTCACTACGGTCAGTCAGGCCTGTCCGCTTACCTGTAATTAGCTTGAATAGGATGATAAATATGCTTTAGAGTTCACTCCAAACATAGCCAGAGTCCAGAAATAGGAGCCATTATCATCTTAAAAATCCGCCCTCTAGTTTTTTTTTTTTTTCAGTTTCCTAAGGAACTGAGATCCCATGTGGTTGCTTCACCCAACTTCCCACGCATTATGGTATGGCTATAAAGCGTCTGTCTCATACTCCAAATGTGTTAAATATGAATGAGCCCATTCAGTCAAAGTGGGCCAAGAAGGTCATCAATATACAGTAGCTGTGTGTGTGTGTGTGTGTGTGTGTGTGTGTGTGTGTGTGTGTGTGTGTGTGTGTGTGTGTGTGTGTGTGTGTGTGTGTGTGCGTACGTGCGTGTGTGCCTGTGTGTGTGTGGGTGAAAGAGTGTAAGAAGGGGTGATGACGGCATGACACATGCTGTAATTACCTCCCACAGTCTTACAGTAACAACTGGGCCCACGTGCCCACCCGCTCCCCATCCTGCACCCCCCCCCCCAAGCCTCTGGGAGACTCTGGGCATTCCCTCTGGCTCGGCTGCACACAGCACAAAGGCATTCTCTGTGAAGGCCACCCTGCCTCTCAGTCTGCCTCAGATACTGGAACACAAGCAGGCATTTCACTGCTTCAGCCAAACACCAAGCGCACTGCACTGCAGAGCTGGGTGAGATGAGTGTCTATGTTGTACACGTGTACTTACTGCAGACTTGGACATATATTGTAGCATGTTGCAGTATGGAAATGGTGACTGATTTAAGGGCTGTAGAGCAGATGGTCTGTATACAGTAAAGAACTGTTGATCTACGCTGGCACCCTCTCTTAGTTTGGAACTTTGTTCACTTAGTTTGGAGTTTCAATGCGGAATAAATAATGACTGCTAAACTACAGACTCTTCAGCATATGCTGGACAGAAAATACACATCAATTATAAAAACTTCTTGGTCTAAGTGTTTTCATAGATATTTATTCAGGGTTTTTTTATGTGATACTGTGTGACAAGTTTCATGCTGGTGTTATTTAGCTAAGTAAAAAGCAATTATGATCCTGATCCTGAGGTGATGCCAGCCCTGACGAAGAAGCACTAACAGAGCAGATGTTTGGGGATTTGAAGCGTATTCAATTCACTTATTTAATACATTACTGTAGAGTGAGAGGGAGCAGGGTTGAATATATAAAACACTCATAAAGCTCACGCAGCAGTAAGAGCACTTTCCATTTAACACATGGACTCCTCGAGCCATGGTCATTTGGCTCACTCAGTCTTTCCACTGCTATTCAACATCCCCCATTAGTCTCTTTTACAGTGATGCCACAACAGCAACAAAAACATCAATGTTTGTGCAGGTGTCCTTTTTTTCTCTGGAGGAAGGCCTAAGTCGTTTATACAGCCTCACCCTTCATCATTCTCATAGCCTCAAAGACGCATCTTTGTGTGGATATGACACTTATCAGGAGCGTAGCTGGTATTCACTGCTTCATATCTGCTATCAATTACTGACCTTACACCCTCCTGCAGAATAGACTCGAGTGGTGTTAAGTATAGCTCTCCAGCTCCACAATCAATACCAGTTTGTCACACTTTGCCAGAGTCTGACCTTATCTCCTCCATCCACACACAATGGGCAACTCAATTTATTACAGCAGAGCACGCAATCTGTCTCAGCATTACAGTATTAAGAGTCCATGCCCCACACATACTGCCCATGTTAACACAAACACACATGCACAAGCACACACAGAAAGGAGGTTGGGGAAGATCACTTGTAAAATGTGGGTGAACTGTGAATAACAGCAATGTTCCAGGTTGTTTTTATGTTGGCATGTAATGGGTGTTTTGTAGCCGTGACTGTCTTCAACTGAGCTCTTTGACATCAAGTTAGAATGGGGGATCTTGTCTTGTTTTGATCTAAGGCAGTACTGATGAAGCACTTTTGTTGTAGTGCATGGATATAAATGATGTTTTCACTTGGAAAGTTGAGTGGGCGATTATGGTGTCCATCACTACCCAAACTTTCTTTTTGTTTGTGCAGCTGTGCAATACAGTTCTGATATCATTTCAATCCAAGAAGAATTTTAAATTAAGCAAACAAGATGGATCAAAAGAAGTACACTGAAATTCAATTGCGTGTGGTTAAACTTTGGATGCCTATCCTCATACAACACTATGAGTAGGCTTTTAGCCTAACTTTTAGTTAAATTGTTATAACCACTTTAAACAGCCATTGTCTTTCAAACTCATGGCATGTTATAGTCCATGAGTCACACACACACACACACACACACACACACACACACACACACTGTTCAGTGTCCTTTTTCTCATGCAGTCCTCTAAGTAGGAGGAAGGTGGAGATTAGCACCAGGGATCATGACCTGACAATCAGTCATAATGAGTACACAACATTGTCTAACAGAATACTGAACTCATGAAGTCATGGGTGTGTTTTGGGCATAACATCCTTTAAACCAATGAGAGTGACATGATCTGACATCTGTCATTCCCTTTAACAGCAAGCAGCGCGACTTTAAACAGCGCATTGATATTTTGATGGTCATTGGCGCATTTGAAGGAATCTGCTTACATGCGAGACCATATGGAACAGGTATTCCACTAAATCATGCTTTACTAAAACCTAGCAGAGTTTAGCCTATATGCATCTGCACTCGTTTATTATTTGAACTCATTGGCAAAGTGAAACTAACTTCACTGTGGTGTCATAGTCAATGACAAAACAGTTATACACAGTCAATTACTTTCACTATTGACTGACAATAGGTTACCTCGAAAACATAGCCTGGAAAAAGCAACACTTACCCCAATAATGTTCAAATGACTGAATAAAAAACCTAAGGACATTTATCCTGCAGAGGAGTTGGTGCTTACATCTCGTGACAGTGCGTCTTCAGCTGTGCTTCATATGTGCCTCTCGCCTCTCGCCCTCCCTAATCACTCTTATCCATCATTACTAATGTGCAAATGATGGTGAATAACTACTCATTGTGAAATGTATTTCTTAATATCTTTATTATAATTTTGTTTCCCATTGTAATTGTGTTATTTGTAATGTTTTGCATGGTTGTGCGCTGGTGCATATTCCTGTGGATAAGAGAAGCAGGGTGCATTGTGCACCCACCCATATCACTCTTGATAATGCGTTCTGAAAATAACGTATTAACAACTCGCCAAGCATTTATGACCAGGTTTTCTTGGTCAGTGGCGTAATGATTTTTAGAGGGTGTTAGATAGCAATTTTGGATTGTGAGCCAGAACACACCTTCTACCACACCCCTGGGCGCAAAGCTTAATAACAGTACAGCATGGCGAAAAATCCCAGAGGGATAATAATCCGCTTTGCGCCAGGTTTTGGGTCACGAAAATAGGGCCCAAAGACTGTCCGTGCTGATATTCAACACATATTCATTCTCACTCAAACCAGAATCATTTAAGGACATTTTGATCATCAATCAGTTTTGGAGATGTACTTCCACAACCTTCACTGACTGTATTGACCTCTCCCATTTCTCGTTACCTCATGGACTACTTTCATGTGACTCACCCACCTTCAGCTATTTGCCTATCCTCCTTCATGGTGTCTATTTAATTCATGCTGAATCCATAGTTTAATCATAGTTTATATTTTTTGCATAGGATACCTTAATATAGTGCTCAAAGCACAGAGATGTTATTGATAATGAAAAAACTTATGTTGCAAAATATTTGAATCAATTGAGAAGGGTAAGAGGAAACATTTACAGGCACTGACTTTGAACCAATATGGTGAAGGTCAACCTAAATGAAGCTGCATCGATTGAAATGATCCAAACAAAGAACTTCAGTAGGGAACTGTGGTCTTGTAGATGGATTTTTAAAGGACAGACCAGCCTTATCTTCTTTCACCCCTACTCACATTTCAGCCAAGCTGTCCCATGCACTCTTGCCAAAAAATGCCGAAGTCCTGTCTAGTCTAGTAAAACTACAGGAAGGAAGGATTTCCTTTAAATCCCTGCACCTCTCTTCACATAAAAATAACCCTTCATATGTAACAAAGCATCACGCTAACAGTGAGCGGGTGCTGAAGTTTGTTCTCTGTTTTTGTGTAATCACAGCATCTAAAGTGTTTATGTAATCTTCACATGATTAGGTATGAAGCTCAAGCAAGACTAAACGAAGATGAGCATCAACATTCGCTGTTGCTAGGCAGCAGGAGGCAAAGTGAAAATATAAAACGGTTTAAGGCATTGTACCACTTATTGCAGTCTTACTTGACAAAAGTCATTGAGAGACCAAACAAATTTTAAATCGCACTTGATATTTACATTTAATCCTTCCGTGGTACTTTGGAAATATCATTCTGAATAATTCATTTTATAAGCAAGCAGAAGAGTTTTCCTTTTCAAGTTTCTGGCATAGCAGAACACAATGGACAAAATAAGTCCATCGTTATGACAGAAGGCAGTTTTTGGTAACATGGGGCACTATCAGCCAAATGGAATGCATATGTTCTGGAATGGAGACATAAGTTCTGTCTACAGCTACATCTTCCTGCATCAGCTGGACAGTGTTTCAGGGTTGGCACCCAGTTCCGGTAAGCTCCCTTTGAGAGTTGGCTGGGCATTGTGCCATGAAGGACAAACTCTGACACACTGGTGTTTTGTAGCTGCACTGTCACAGGAGCTGTGTGTGTGTGTGTGTGTGTGTGTGTGTGATGGAATTGAATGAGGAAGAGAAAAAGCATTAATGAGTTCTAATCACTTACCATGTGTCAGATTCTCTGGCATGGGTATTATGGGATTGAGTGCACAATATTTGTGTTTTACAGTCAATTTATCTCTGCATTTCCATGTATGCGGAACAACATCATGCATGTCCACTGCTGAAATAGACCTCATACTGTCATCATTTAAGATTGAAATTATGACTATTTGAACTGAGCGTCTGAGCATTTGGAAGTATAAAAGAAAAAGAACCAAGCAACTATAAACTATGGAAGCATATGTGTAGCTTAATTCAAATGAGAATGCAATATGCAATATGAAATTCAAAAAGACATTACATTATGCAATTGCCATTTATGCAATTTGCCAATTCATTATGTAATTTAATATTGCAATTTGCAATAATTTCCAACAAATTGTATTTTAATCTGCAAAGTGACAATGCAATCTTAAAATCAATTTGAATAATTTTGGTTAAAAAATAGAATAAACATGGATTGAATTGCATTCCATTTTGCCATGGTACTTCAGTCTCAAAATTCAAATGGAAATTCAGTTTGCATTTCAATTTTCAATATTCAGTTTCATCATTTAACTGTCAATTCGTTTTGCAATTTAATATTCAAAGTGCAATGTAGGATTGCATTTTGAAAACATATTTGTCAAAACTGGCAATGCCAGCCTGAAAACAATTTGGATTATTTTGGGCAAAACGTTTTGCCATCATTTTGAGGCATTTTATTCAAATGGAAAAGAAATAGCGCCCTCCGTGATTGCAGTGTTGGCGGCGCAAACATATCATGTCACAGTTGATGAATAATGTTAACCGTGACCGCGAGTAGGCCTAGTGTCCGTGAGACCCAGCTGTGTTCTTACATTATTAAGGCTCTTATGTTGCTGTTGACTTTGCCTGTCTAACCAGCGGCATCGTTAGTAGCACCCCCCTCCCCCCAGCAATCAGTAGCCTACAAATAAGCATTCTATACAACAATTCAGCGAGATAGATTTGGCCAAACGTGGGCCCGGAGCGACCGCACCCCCCGGTCCGCTTGTGAGGCTAGCCAGACCATGGAGGGGAGTCTCCGTTGTGTGTGTGTGAGCAGGGCAAGGAGAGGCTGTGTGAGTTTTAGCCTAACTAACGACAATGGACGACAGAGTGGGCGATCTAGCCCTACTTGTCCTGTGAACTCCAAAGAGCTCCGCGATCTCCCTCATAGGAGAGGTAACCCTCTATTCCCTCCAGTGGTATATCCACAGAAGGTCTCCCCACCGGCTAGCGCCCATTAGCTGTAAGGCCTCCGAAATCTTTGAACGGACCAGGTTGACATCAAATCGGACAAGTAGGGCTAGATAGCCCACTCTGTCGTCCATTTTCAGTAATCTGTCCGTTCTACATCATCGGCCTAGTTCCCACCTTGACGAGTGACTTGACAGATTACAGATCGAATTGCCATTTGAATTTTGCACAAAGAGCGTGGCAAAGTGCAATGCAATCACGGGGGGCACTATTTCTTTTCCATTTGAATAAAATGCCTCAAAACGATGACGTTTTGCCCAAAATAATCCAAATTGTTTTCAGGCTGGCATTGTCAGTTTTGCCAAATATGTTTTCAAAATGCAATCCTACATTGCACTTTGAATATTAAATTGCAAAACGAATTGACAGTTAAATGATGAAACTGAATATTGAAAATTGAAATGCAAAATGAATTGCCATTTGAATTTTGAGACTGAAGTACCATGGCAAAATGAAATGCAATTCAATCCATGTTTATTCTATTTTTAACCAAAATTATTCAAATTGATTTTAGGATTGCATTGTCACTTTGCAGATTAAAATGCAATTTGTTGGAAATTATTGCAAATTGCAATATTAAATTACATAATGAATTGGCAATTGCATAATCTAACGTCTTTTTGAATTGCATATTGCAGATTGCATTCTCATTTGAATTAAGCTACACATATGCTTCCATAATAAACACTTGTCAGCTTATAATGATTTTCTATTATTTTTATTGTCCATTTTTTTTGTGTCCATTTTTTACCACCGTTAAATAACTGAATTAATTAACCTAAGCGAACCTGTCTGATCAAAGTGGGCGTGTAGTCTGGATCATCTTAACACAGATGAGTGATCTCAGCAGAGAAGAGGTTAAACAAGAGGGAAGTCAGATTGCTGTTTTAGTCAGCATGGGCTCGGAACTGATAGGTCACTGAGTGGTGGTCTGCTCTCTCGGGCTTGGTGGAACGGAGAGCCATTGCACGGATTCAGTGTAACGGGACTTCTTGACTCCGCCTCTGAGATGCCCTGATTGTGTGCCGGCAAAGTCATCCCTCCTCCTTCGGTGCAGGGGCTACCGCGATTGACCCAATTTCACGCCAGTTTAGGTACTAATGAATAATGCAATTGATGATGTCTGGATGTGCGATGTCTGAAAAGTTGGCGAGGAATTGTGTAGAGGACACCGCATACTGTAAACAATCAAAGTGTAGGGTAGCCTTAAAAGGTCCGTTCATATCAGTAGTTCTCAGAGTTCAGTGAGATCTTAATTTGCACGGCAAGTGTGGGGAGGGAGATGCTGTTTGCTTGCCTGGCGTAGCCTACTTGTAACGTTCAATTAGTAGCCTACTTATACATATCATATAGCATGCCTCAACATTTGTGTCTGCGATCGTTGGTAAAGGACGCTGGCTACGTTATGCAGTGAACTTCCGAGCAGGTAAGGAAGTGGTTGACATTTGATCCATTTCCCATTTAATTTATCCGGAATCACCATAGCCAATAGGTCAACGTGGTGCTGCGCTCTATGATTTTTAATTTATAGTGCTGTATTTGGGTCTATTTAAATTAATGCCAGTTTCTCAGTTTGAGATTTGCCCTTGTATGTGTCTTTTTAAAAAATAATTTTCAATGGTTGCTATTAGGCCACATCAGTACAGAAGTTATTAATCGTTTGTTAAGTTATTTGTGGATACGGATGATGTGGATCTGCTGCTATAAAAGTTGCATGGAATTGATATGGCATAACTAGTCTGCCGTTTTGTTAACCATCACTAGGCAATGTTGTCTTAGTCCTGATGTGTGTTCAGAAGCTTAAGCACAGGCATGCAGCCTGCCCATGCTTGGAGAGGAACTTAATTTGAAAGGAAAATATGAGCCTGGCATTTGGTGGCCTTTATTTGATGATATTTTTCTCTGAAGATCAGTGGCTTTGAGAGGATGGACCGGCCAGTGATGTTGAACCCCCTATGTTCACACAGTCAGTCAGTGTGGTACACAGCATGATTGTTGCCTTTGTAATTCTAGCCCTTGCCAGCTGCTGCAAAGCACATGCCCTCTCTCACTTTCTCTCTCTCTCTCTCACTTCCTCTCTCACTCTCTCTCTCACCCACTCTCTCTCTCTCTCTCTCTCTCTCTCTATCTTTCTTGTTTTCTCTCTGTCATTGGCACTGTTCTTGTTGACTCCATACTGCTCATCCTGGGATGAACAGGTGGTTCGGACCTATCGCAGAGCAGTGTTCATCAGCACACTCTGCATTGAATAGATTATCCTGCAAAACTTCTCCAAAGGCTTCCCTCTGAGTGTTTTGAAGTACCATGGTACCGTACCGTGGTACTGTTAACATATTCACAGGTTGCACTCTGTGAGAAACTCAACCACATCCTTGGGTCACAGGAAGTTGTGCACCAGCTTACTGTGGTCCCCAGACAGAAGAATTCACCACATCGAAGCAGGGCTTAAAAGAGAGAGACTTTAGCCTACTATATGATAGCATATGGTGACTGTGTAAACTTGGTATTTTGGCTGTATCGTGTTTCACTTTGAGCTTTCAGTTTTGGTTCTGCCATTTAATTATACAAATTAATGAACACATGATATGTTTATTTATCTTCTCTTTTTATAAATAATGTCTAACAGTACTGTTTTTCCTGTTTTGTGTGTCATTCTATCTAATGCTATTGAGGGTTAAATAAATAACAAACAAATATTGTGGCCTAAGTTTAGCAAACATTTGGTTGTGTATTTCTGGTCTGCTTTCTGAGTATGCCTTTGTTTGGCTATATTGCCATGGCTCCATGGGATCATTTCCTTAAACTATTTCCTTACCACCTTCTACCCCTGCCCAACTGGCATTACCCCCCCCCCCCAGGCTACTCTGAATGCATCAGAGTGAAAACATTACAAATATGACCAGTAAAAGTCTCTTGCATGATGTTCAGGAATGAACAACTAACCATTTCTGATCTGAATGGCAAATCAAGAGTGCAGTATGACAAATGTCTAGTAGCATCATAGTTGTAGATCAACATTTTTTTTCTGTCTTTATGTGATTTCTGACACATTTAGCAAAATATTGTTTGTCTCCACAATTATAGTTCTTCAGCATATCATTTCTGTAGATGTTAATATTACCGTTTCAAACGAGTCCTTGTTGAAGTGAAGCACTGTGCAAGCCAGTGTTATCTCTGCAATGCTCTGTTATCAGGTTTCTTTACTTAACGTAGATCTTCTCACCTTTGCTGCGCTTCTTTTCTCTGTTGGTAATTTAAAAGCATTTAGTATGCCATGTTCCAGTTTGTGATTACAAGTCATTATGCTATTGTGTCTCTATATTGGGGAGGGCATTATGAGCATTGTTGAATATTGGGGGGGCACCTGTCCTGTCCCCCCTCGAAGTATATCATGATTACAGCCTTGGTTCTGATCGTCTTGTAAAGCTGCTTTCTTGACTGTCACTGAGAGACGCACTTGGTGTAGCGTGTGATGACACTGATAATAGTAAACCTGTAATCACACACACACACACACACTTTCTATCTTTCTGTCTCACTTTCTCCTTTATATGCTTATTTCCACCAGCCTCAGGTGTACTGTGCTGTCGGTTGCCTCTGCTAAATCGTTGGGGATATGTTCAGGGGACTTGACATGCATGTCACAGGATTGGCGGAAATTAGTTATTGCTCTCTAAATAGCTTCTCTGAAATATTATGTAAGAGGTCAGTGACTGTCGCACTGGAGTGGGTGGAATGTTGCCCTGAATCTATTGCACGAAGAATCCCCCTCGCAACACAAACCAGACCACAGTATACTGTATATGACAGTGGAAAAAATGCAGGTCTCTGTTCCTGCTAACTTGGTTACAATCAACCTCAATGTTCCATTCAGGCTTTTTTAGAATTATTTAGTGTGGATGCTGAGTCAAAGTTAGAACAAATTGAATATGCATGGGATGGAAAGAGTTCATGGCCCGCATTTAATGTGTGCTTCAGAGTTGAGACGTTGATAACAATCTCAAAAGTCACAAACTGTTCTCTTTCTCTCTCTTGTGGTGCAGACCCCTTCTTCCTGATACATGGGGTGATTATGGCACCCTAGCTCAGAGTTATGCTTTGTTGACAATCCGACTGCACAGACACAAGACCTCACCTCACTCATGGACAAGTGAAGCTTTTAAATGTGACGTGTTTATACTTCAGTGAACAGCCGTGCTGCAGGTTTGACTCATTTGGTGACTTGCTGATTTTTTATTTATTTGTTTATTTATTTATTTTTTTCCAGCGACAATATTTTCTTTCCCAAACTTTCTGGGTCAAAAACCAGTGTTGACTTGCGTCTTCCCCCTCTGAAGTGTGTTCTGATTGTAATCGTTGCCGTCTGCCATCTGGTCTCAGCGGGACTTCCTGTCCAGTCCAGACACAATTGCGACCTCCTTACATCAAAAGGTGCGGTCACCCCCTCACTCCCCACCAGGTCACAGTGGACCACTCTCTTCACGTGTTTCCCTTCTATGTTCAGGCAGACACAAAAGGGAAGAGTTTTGTGTGACAATAAGGACAACCCCCCTCTCCCCTTTTTAAAACCTGTGTACATATACAGGGCCTCAGTGTTGATATAGCTGTCTACTTTTGACCTTTTCGTGCACAGTGTGCATCCCTGGTTTGACCTGTTGCCAAAGCACATAAGCAGAGCTGCAGCATGTTTTTGAGTAAACAGTTGGATAGGAGGTTGGACATTTGCACTTATTCTTTCATACTTATCTCCCATATCATCTGACACTCCTCTAGTTGTTCCATGCCTAGAACATGTACATCTACCAATTTTAAATGGAAAAGATCCTTCACACCAGTAATGTGTTTCTTTGTGAGAAGGTCTTGAGAAACAAAGAAGCCATGAATGTTAGCTTTCTATTCTGGGTGGAAACCTTTACAGTGAGTGGCAAGCGCAAAACAATTGTGTCTGTGCCTTATGTTGTGTTTTTCCTTGATTACTGTATATTAGCAATTTGTATTTGTGTATTGTATCTGCATATTTGATTGAGTTCACACCTTCTAATATACACCTTTTGGAGTAAGTATACCATCCACTCAGTGGAGATAATGTATGTTAAAATATGTGTCTGAAGGCATTTAGGCAGTTGTAGATCGGCCTGTACACTTCCTTTCTGTGTATGTAATACACAGTAATGTATGTGTGTGTCAAATACCACATTAGCATACATTGTTTTGATCAAGTCTACCGCTAATGAAAACTGATTTGATTTCACGTTAATCCCTGCGGTTAAGATGTGCAAGTCTACCGCTAATGAAAACTGATTTGATTTCACGTTAATCCCTGCGGTTAAGATGTGCGAGCCAGACGTCTGTGTTGGGTTTTAACAAATGGGCCCATTATGAAGAGAAAGCCGCAGCAGCCGTGGCTGCACGCCTACGCCGCGTAATCCGTGCAAAATGAAACGCTGTCGCCGTTTATGCCTGAAGGCAAATGCCGTGGCGTGTCAGCATCTCATTCACTCTCTATGTCAATACGCCCCATGCACTGTTGATGCTATTGCACAGTATGCGGTCTTATGCCCAAGTATTTTTTTTATAAGTCACTGCTCATTTCTAACTAAACCATTTTTTTAGCCGGTTGGGATGCACTGTAGCCCTACCAGTAATTGAAAGCACACTATTTTGGGCATTCACTGTAATCAGAGCGGTCTAGGCCTTTGGTTTAAACTGAACAAATACATGGGCTGACCATCACTATCTGCAGTGTGCCACGTGTTGCTGAGAGGCTCGATTTGCATCCCTGGTGGATTGCCTCTAATTATAGCACACAGCAAATAAATAAGGGATGAAAGATGTGCTTCCCGAGCGTGAGCCGCACATACTCCCCCCTCCTCTCCTCCCCTCTCTTCTCCTCTCCTCTCCTCCCCCCTCTCCTCTCCATTCCTCTCCTTTCCTCCCTCTCCTCTCCTCCCCCTCTCCTCTCCTCCCCCTCTCCTCTCCATTCCTCTCCTTTCCTCCTCTCTCCTCTCCCTCTCCTCCCCTCTCCTCCTCCATTCCTCCCCTTTCCTCCTCCTCTCCTCCTCCTCTCCCTCCTCCCTCTCCTCCCTCTCCTCTCCATTCATCCCCTCTCCTCCTCTCCTCTCCTCTCCTCTCTCCTCCTCCCCCCTCCTCCCCTCTCCCCCTCTCCTCTCCTCTCCTCTCCTCCCCTCTCCTCTCCTCTCCTCCCCTCTCCTCTCCTCTCCTCTTCTCTCGTCACTCCCTTTTCTCCCCACACTATAAAAATGCTGCTCTGTCAGGCAGTGGAGAGCACGTTCAGGAGGAGCGCCACAGCTGCTAGTGGAGATTAGCGCCCATGCAGTGCTCCTCCTTGGCCAAGTGCCTCAAGCAAAGTGGGCACAGAGCCTGGTTCCCCGTGTCTGTGGTCCGGTGTGACTGACTCCCCTGGAGCTGTGCTTCAGATCACCGCTGTTTACCAGTAGGAGTGAAGCTATCGTACAGATGTATTATGAATGATACAGATGGACAGATAATCATTTGAACATTTTACATCCTACTGGAGTATAGATCATCCACCTGTCACAGTTGATTGCATGTACTGTATATGCAAAGGTCTGATTTTCTGCAGTGAGTCTTCATCATGGGTTCACCATCTATTGGTTTGCAACCTGCTCCCCCCACCACCACCACCACCACTCCATACACACACACACACACACACACACACACACACACACACACACACACACCCTTGTGATACAGCACTTCTGTAAAAACACCCGCAGTGGCTGTTAACAGTGTTTTAGGGACTCAGGATCAATTTCAATGTGCTATATTTGTAGTTCTATAGGAAATATAGTCTCAATACGGCTTTGAAGAGTATGTTTGTCTGTGTGTGTGTGTGTGTGTGTGTGTGTGTGTGTGTGTGTGTGTGTGTGTCTGTGTGTGTATGGAGTGGTGGTGGGGGGGAGGCAGGTTGTGTGTGTGTGTGTGTGTGTTTTCAATGGCCCGGGTCTTTTAGCATCCTCTTTCAGTTCTCTTATGTTACATATTAAACCCTTAATTTGGTTTGAGGGGTATTGTGTGGCAGCCATCTGGAGATTCTGCTAAGATAGCAGTCTGCATAGAGTAACTATGTTTGGACAACATGGACTCATCTCCATATACTTAAGTTTCTGCATCATCTGCATGTGATTTGTCTTACCTAATAATTCTCTTTCTTTGAGTGGGTGTATGAAGCATTTTAACCCAGGCCCAATCTGTAATATCTTATTCAGTACAATTATTGAACTAGAGATATATTTCAGAATTACATAATTACATGTTTACAACAGCCTCTGAGTGTCAGTCGGGAGGTTTGGGGCAACTCTATCCAAGAACACCTAGAAAGTATCCACCGCTTTGCTGAGAATTGCTTTTGTCATGCACCTTAAGGCAGGTCAAAGTCCTGCCAAGCCTGATTGATGTGATGGAACGGACGAGGGCCTATGATGGGCTGCCTTGCAGTGGGGCACAAGCAATAACTCAGTATCACTGGCACAGGCGGGCTGACAAGGCTATAAATTGTGAAAGATAGCCCTGGATTGTTTCTCCTGTCTTCTTTTATTAACTGTTTTCAGTCGGTCTGTCCAGAAGCAGTCGTTAGGTTCACACTTGAAATCTTTTAGCTGAGAAAGCACTAATGTTGTGATTGTCGGATATGGTTGTAGAGGTGGTTATCGAGAAGTGATGGTTTGGTCAAATTATTAATTTTGCCATGTTTTTAACTACTTGGAGAAGTAAACAGATAGGCCAGTACCAAGGTACAAATGTTATAAAAGATTTACAGTAGGTACAATTCTCCTAAAGTTGTGCATTGTGTCACTGCGTGTGTTGCAAAATGGCAGAATCTGTAATGGCAAAGGCATCAGTCACCCTTCAAGAAAAGAAGGAAACACTTTATCATTCATAGCAAAACACAAAAGGTGTCAGATATTTTTTGATTTGATTTACTTGGCTTTCGTCCAAAGTGACTTATAGATCAATTAAGTGCAGGGCTAGACTACCTGGAGCAACCCGGGGTTAAGAGCCTTGCTCAAGACCACAGCGGTGGCAGCTTAGAGTTGAACTCTCAACTCTATAGGCTACTGCATGCAAACCCAGCTCTGTCCTTATCCACTAACACTACCATTGCCCTGTCTGGTGCAAGAGGATGGAGTTGTACCACTGTGGCCAGGTAGACAGCTCGTGCTCATAGATGCAGTAGAGTGATGTTACAGCCAGCCAGGCTAGATGCAACACAAATTTACAAACAGTCAAAGGGGCTCGAGTCTAGGGGTATTTATTAACAAAAATATTAATACATAATTAGGAAATTTAAGGAAAACTAGAAAATAAACAAAGTAGAAAACCGACTACACGGCCTAGTGAGTATGGAGGCCACCCGATCTTGGCAAAAGGCCAACGCAAATGGCAAAAGGCATCAAGCAGACCGCCAGGCACAGGTATATAGGGAGAAGCTCCAGCCCCTCACACAGGTCACACCTGAAGAAAATGATAACAAATAAAGTTGTTGACATATTTAGAGCTTGTTGCAGCCACCAGACCCCCTCTGAGTAGACGTCTGTGTCACTGAGCAGTGCATCAGTCACACCTTCTCTTGTACATTCGCTCGGCCCAGTCACCGGCCCGCTGAAGTAGTCGTCGTCAGACCCGAGTCAAACACTAGGTGTGAGGGTGAGCCTAGGAGCACCGTTCTATATGTATAATGCATGCTGTTTACCTGCTCGGTTTGACCATCTCACCCCCTGACATTAACTGGCCTGGAAAGAGAGGGAGGCACTGGCTGGCAACATTTACTTGCCCGGAAAGGTGAGACAGTCGAGAGTGCGACTGCGAGTGCAGTCAGCCAGTCACCAGCCCCAGCAGCAACAGCAAGGCTACTTAGCGTCCTCTGGAAACTCGATCTCCCTCTGCTGCCAAGGACCATGTCCACCGACTGTCACCTTGAAACGTGAAACCCTTTCCGCCACAGCAGCCATTACTCCCATTATAACGCTGCCAGGATTGAGTTTTAAAGGGCTACAAAATCTAATACTGTACCGGATGAAACAGGGTGAAAAGTGCAGTAGGTTGAATTGCTGAGCTGAATCGAATTTGTGTCTTTGTGACAACATACATGGTACTCTATGCTACAGTTTCACAAGTTAAGCTAAAATAAGGTGGATGTTTATTCTTGTGCAATATTTTCCTACTACCTATTGTGTCTTTTATTAAGAAAAAATGTGTATTATAGCTTTAATTGAATAATACATGTATTCCATAGAAACCATATTCTATAGAAACCATATCTTGAAAAGGTTATCCCTGACTGCAGTATTATTCCCCTCATGGATCAGGCATCCAGATCCCAAAAGTCAAACAATGTAGTGTGTCAGCAGTGCACACATCCTTATCAGGACTCGGAGGGTCTAGAGGTGAGAGCGCTCGACCGGGGCCATGCGCTCCGAGTCTGATAGCTGTGTTTGTGCTAGCAGTGCTACTGTTTGCTCTGTCTCCACGAAGTGACAGCTCTTTTCACCTCCGTCCTGCTCCCCTCTCTCCAGGTCACTGCTCTGCCTCTTTACAATGGCAACCATGGCAGATTCATGAACCCATGGGTGGCCTGCTCATTTCATAATAATCGTTTTCAACAGAATAAGATACTTCAATGTGTGAACCCGCCATTGAGACTCTATGTCGCTTTGGATAAAAAAGCTGAATACCTTTTTTTTTTTACAGACACCCCCTACTGACCACTCTATTTTAGACGTCAGACATCCTCATGTGAACAGTAGGTGCGTAGTGAGATTATCTTTACCCCTCATAAACACTGATAGCTGCGTGGAACTGATGAAAGCCGTGTGGGTGGCATTTTTCTCTCATGTGTCAGAGAAACCAACACGTTATCTTGGTATCTGTTTGAATGGTTTCAATCCAGTGCTGTGAATTTCCTCACCGTCCCACTTGTTTTGAGCTCTGAGAAGCCACAGCTACAGTCAAAGTGAAACTGTTGAGCGTTGGTTTTTGGCAGTTTTCACATGCATGGAACGGTGGGTTTTTAGACATACAACACCACAGCATTTCGGTCCAAAGATAAAAAAAAAAAAAAACTAGGACATCCTCAAAGAAGAAGTCTGTGCTGAGGCGAATCTGTAATCATTTGCCGTGCTTTGACATTTTTGCTGTGCATTGTAGATGTTTGTTCCGATGGCTCTGATGGCATTTGCCTGTGCCCTTATTAAGTGCACTGACTAGCATGTGATCCCAGTCCCAGTGCAGGCCAGTGATCAGATCAGATATAGTGGAGTCCCCAGAGACTTTAGTGTTATGGTTTAGTCTGACTGTCTATCGGGTTTGTTTGAGAGTGTGTGTGTCTGTGTGTGTGGTGTGTATGTGTGTGTGTGTATGTGTGTGTGTGTGTTTGTGGTGTGTGTCTGTGGGTGTGTGTGTGCATGTATGTGTGTGTGTGTATGTGTGTCTGTCTGTCTGTCTGCTCTGCTCTGTTCCTTCCGCCCTGGCCACATTGCCGGCCCCCTTGCATACCCTGTTCCCTCGCTCTGACCCGTAGGCTCTTGAGGCTCTAGCGTGGGAACTCAGACTGAGAGGACGACTCCGGAACTCAGACCGAGACGACATCCCCGAAAAGAGAGGATCAACATTGGAAGAAAGACTGCGACTCTATAGCAGACCAATTTTATGAGCAGTTGAAACAATTCAAAGTATACTTCAGTGATTTCCAGGTCAGGCTACCATTGGAAGCTGCCTCTTAGTCGTGTTTGCACAATTGTGTGTGTGTGTCTGTGTGAAAGTGTGTTTGCGTGTGCCTTTGAGTGTGTTTGGGTGTGTGTTTGTTTACAGTGTGTGTGTGTGTGTGTGAGTGAGCGTAACCCTGCCCCAGTCCCCTGAGCGTCCTCGGGGTCCGGTTACACTCGCCGGCTACTGCCCCTCATGTATGTTTCATAGGCAGCGGGGAGGACAGAGGCTCCCTTTGTCATAGGAACCATCCAGCCCGCCTGCCGGCTGCCCCATGCATCTCTGTCACCTTCCACCTCAGAGGAGGAGATGAGGAGGCAGGCAGCCGACACAAGCCCCTGCCCCTCTGAGAGGTGACACTGAACAGCTCGTCAGAGAGTGTCCCCGAGTCAACATAGTGCCTCTGAAGTCAGCAAGAAGAAAAGAAAAGAAGAGGTGGAGGTGAAGAGGAGAGAGAGGCAGACAAAGAGAGAGAGAGAGAGAGAGAGAGAAAGAGACAGAGTGGCAACAGGTACATCTGTTGCACTTCTTACCTGTGCAGAGGCATCTGGAGTCTAAAGACTGAGTAGTGCCCCAGTCTGTGTGTACTACTCTCTCTCTCTCTCTACGTGTGTGAGGTGTGCGGAGCTTGTCCAGCCCGTGTGAGAGCGTGCGTGTGTGGCGAGGCGAGGCCGGACCATGATGGAGACGCTGCGGCCCCCGGCCCTCCAGGTGCAGGTCCCCCGCGAGGAGGAGGAGGATGAGGACGGTGGTGGTAGAGGCGGAGGTAGAGGCGGAGGCGGCAGTGCCTCCGCTGGGGACGGGGGCAGCGACGGCCGGGCCTGGTCCAGCTCGTCCACGCCCACGCAGCGGCGCCGGCGCTTCAAGATGCGCCGCATGAAGGAGCTGCCGAGCGAGCGCGAGGGCCACGGCGGCTCGCGGCTGGACAAGGGCGGCCTGCTGCGCCGCGCCACCTCCAAGGACTACCTGCAGCTGCCCGCCATCGAGATCACGCCGTCCAGCGACGAGGACGCGGCCAGCTGGTCCAACTGCTCCACGCCCAGCGCCTCGCCCCGACGCAAACGCTTCCTGCTCCGCAAATGGCTCAAGGTGCGTGAGTGGAAGGAGAACGTCAGCGAGAGCAGGTGGGTATGGGGGTCCTCCATCCGTCCATGTGGCACCACCAACCCCCCCCCCCCCCCCCCCCCCCCCCCCCCCCTCTGTGTACCTACCCCTGCTGTTATGCCTGCCCCATCCCCCACCCAATAGAACCCCTGCTTTCAGCAGAACTCCCTACCCGTCTGACTCAGTCCTCTTTTCCGTGCATTACATGCTAGCTAAACTTGAAACAGCCTCTAAGCTCTCCAGTGTGTTTGATGTGTGTTTGAAATCAGTGTTCATAGCCTTCTCATGCAATGCCCCTCTAGACCAGTGACTTTGATGTGTGTTTTGGTTTTAGTATTTGTAGTCTTCAGAACTAAACCTATGCCCTAGACTGATATCAGTGGAACACAGTTCAGTGAAAACGGCTTGTGTTCATGTCATCTTTTCATAGAGGACCAGCCATGACTACAGATAGATCTGATAGTTGTATCTGTTTGTGCTGTTTAAGCCTAAACTTGCAGTCTAGCATCGCAAAACAAGGCCTGTGTGTAGTTTTAGTCTAGTGTGTACTTTAGACTTTGACACACTGACTGTGCTAAGAGGAGTTACTGAAGTTAGAGATGTAGACATTTATGATGTGTACATATGTCACCATCAGGCATCTTCAAATTGATTTGCTCTAAATATAGGGATGGTATAGTGAAGGAAAGTGTACAAGTGTATTTCTCAAGAACAAGTCATGTTATATTTAATAACACCTGTTTCAATATTTAGTGAAAGTAAAGAGTAAATAATAAATTGATAAATAGAAAATACACTGTTCCAAAGCAGCTTCACTATGCGCATTAAAATGTTTATCTTAAATAAATTAATTAGCTTAACTGTAGTAATACAAATAAAATCGCATGTTATTGTGTCTATTTTAAACAGTATTGATGAATGAGGTGATACTGAAGTCTCTCTGGTCTCTGTATTATTTAATCCATCAGTAGGCCTCATTTCTATTGGTAAGATGCGCTACTGCAGTTTCTCTCATCTGCTTTGTCATCACTTCCAGGAAACTGATTGTTCATATTTTCTGCATCTGTGGTTCCCACACCAATGGGGGAAAAGCATAGCGTGGCTAGAGTGAGCTGACAGGCATAGCTCAAGGCTTGTTCTATATGCCTTGGTCTTTGGACAATGCACGCTGCTGTGGTTGTATGTTTCTCAAAATGATAACACAGACATTCGTCACACTTGCAATGCAGTGCAGTGGATGATGCTGTCCTTGACTTGTCTTAATTAGTAGTGACATTGTGTCCCTATAATTTCCCTAGAGGCCCACAGACACGTACGTCCGGCCCACAAACTCATCAGTTAAGTCGCGATGCTGTATTGGCATTTCATCTATCTCAGGGTCAGTGTCAGGGTCTGTGTAAACAAATTAATTTTACTTCTAAAGTGGCACAATGTAGCCCTTTTATATAAGGTAGAGAGATCTTCATGCTGGTTTCCTTTTAACTGGTAAAAGTCTCTGAACCCTTTCAAAGAAATGTGAAGTTGCACATTTCCAGCTAAGAGGAAGCTTTGAGCTGAGTGGTGTTCACTGGAGTTCAGAGTCCCCTCATGGTCCGCCGCGTATGCTGGAGTCAGCAACCTGACCTGGGACCAGCGGTCCAAGAGGGCACTCACACACTGCACTTTGCAAACACACTGTGTTTCTCACCAAGGCTGTGATGGCGGTCTATAGTAGATGGGTCTACAATCAGTTTTTATGTCCCATGGAGAACTAATGACTACATTACGTATTAATATGATTCAGCTTGAACTCATCAGTATCACGTCTTCACATAGGGCATGGTGGAGAGCAGCAGTCGCTTCGCCGCCTGACAATCGGTCACTCAGCTCGTCATTTGATTCCGTCGAGTCTGTGTCACTTTGGATGAAAGCATCTCCTATACACCAGTCACTTTCCACTTTACTTTATCCAGTCCCTCCAGGAATTCGCGATGTTGCGATCGCAACAATTAAAGGAACCATATGTAAGATTGTGGCCAAAACTGATACTGCAATCACTTTCAAATTACTGTAGAGATGTGTATCCCCTCCCCCTCGCCCCTGACTTGTGGTTGCCAACCCGGATGCCGAAACACTACTGACCTGTGATTAGTAGATAGGTGACGGGTAGCGCATCAGGCCAAAACACAACATGACATGAAAAAACACAACATCAACATCAGTTGAGGGCTGCAACTTCACTTTTTAAATGACAATATCCTGGCCGGACTACTGTTGTCAGTGATATAAGTATTTAAAATGAACATGATTTCTTAATATCTAGTGACATATCAGGGCCATTTTATGATTAATTGAAATACATTTCTTACATACGGTTCCTTTAACGCAAATCCAGCAAATCCTCATGAATTCTGGGCGACCTCGCAATTTTGTCCAAACACTGCAACTTTTTCGCAAATTTGACCAATCATCATGGTTTCCCCGTGAAATTTCACCTACCACAACAGCCCCTCGCGCAGAATATTGACTCAGATGCCACACTCACTTCTGCAGACACCAGAGACTGTCCTATAACTTGTTCACTCCTCTGCAGTTTTGATGACAAAAAATAGAAGGCTAACGTTAATGATCTGCTTTACTTGCATCTGTCATCTCAACCTAGTGTTGCTAACCTGCCTAAGCTATGAAAGTAAGTTAATTAAGGCCTACTTGGTTTACTGACATTTGAGTAGGCTACAATATGCAACCCATTGGCAAACGTTTACACCTGGAGATGTCCTTTTAGCTTGTGTCATGTTTGCTATAGCTTGTGGGCTCAGTTTGTGTAGTGCAGTGCTACCAAAATCATATAAATGAATAACATTGTAAGACAATTTTAACATTTATTTTAACTAATGACATAGAAAACATCCCAAATTCTATCCACATATCGTAATGCACTAGCCTATGCAAAAAGTTATTTCCAGTCGTAGCCGAACACAGTGAGATGCAAGCGTTCCAATCCACTTAGATATGTTATTACACTACTCTCACGTCCTTAAAGTGGCAGGCAGTCAATTAGACTTACACACCACCAATGTAATAACATTAAAGAAAAGTGTAGTCTAATAGTTTAAATCAATATGAACTTACTAGATACTTAGTTGGCTATTAGTAATTATGCAAGTCACAGAATATGAATTATTAAAAAGATATGAACTTAATATGAATTACAACATATATGAATGTATTGAAACATATGACATTATGCCATCTCTTTAGAGGGCTGTCTTTTTTGAACAGTTCTACGAAAGGTTATATATAGCAGTATACTGCTTTGTGAATTACCCCAGTCAAAGTATTTACACAAATAAAGTAGGCCTACTTTGATTTTCTGTAACCCTTACTCTTTACCTTTTACTTATCCTTTTTAATAAGCATCAAGATGATCAGTGTAATGTTGGTCTTACTAACCTTAATTACCCTCAATTAAAAAATAATTTAAAAAAAAATCGCAACTATTTTTGCAATTTTCACTTCCTCTCGCAATTTCTTCGCAACAAACAGCTAAAAACACCGCAACTTCCATCGCAATTTTTTAGAAAAGTTGTCGCGAAATCAGCCATTTTGCCACTGCATCCTCGTGATATTCAGGGGAACAAGAAAAGAAAAAGAGAACCTCTTTTCTGTCTTTCCTGATGGGTCTCGTTGTTTTCTATGCCTGAATCACAGAGAGTGCCCATAGAGACCCCTCTGATGCCAGGGGAGCCGTGTGTGTGTGACCAACCCACCCTGCCGCCCTCGTCTCACGGTTACATAAGCCAGCGCACAATATTAATCTGGCCGTCAATTATTGATGAGGCAGCGAAGCAGGACCTATTAATCAAGTGAGTCAGAGGGTGGCAGTGGGTTGGGGTAGCAGAGGATGACTCTGGTAAAGGCAGTGTCACAGACCACACACACACACACACACACACACACACACACCTCTCAGCTGTGGCGACACTGTCAGAGCCAGACGTATTTGAGGTACAGTGGTTGCCCCTCTCATATACAGTTGTGAGAGAAAAATGCCCCCGCGACTCCCCACACAAGCACACACACACACACACGTACACACACACATACCCGCCAAGGGTGTGTGCGCAGAGAAAGAAGACTTTAGTGCCTTTAATTCTTATTGATTGGAATAGCATCACCTTCATCTGCTGCTCTCCTCTTCTCCTTTACTCTCCTCACATCTTTTTCTCTTCTTCATTTGCCTTCCTTCATCTCCTTTCTCTCTCTCTTTCTCCTCTCTATCTTTGTCTCTGTCTCTCTCTCTTTCTCCTCTCTGTGTTTCTCTCTGTGTCTCTGTCTCTCTTTCTCTCTCTCTCTCTTTCTCCCCTTTGTGTATGTCTATCTCTCTCTCTTTCTTCTCTGTGTGTGTGTCTCTCTCTGTTTCTCCTCTGTCTCTCTATCTCTCTCTCTCTCTCTCTCTCCCTGGGCTCTAGTTGTTGCGTTTTATTCATTATTCATTGTTTTCATCCGCTGTATGTCTTTTTATCTGACAGTGGGGAGAGGAAGGTCTTGTATGAAGCGGAGGAGACTGCAGCGAGGGCAGGCTTAGAGCTCTAACCCTGGAGAGTCATATTGTTCCACTTCTCTCAGAGCTCACACTGTACCCTGAGTCCATGCCTTGCATAATCGTCCCTTGTCTGTAGTTATCAACAATACACTGTAGATGTGCCCATGATTATGCTATAATTCTTAGAGCATTGCGTAGGCCTAAAGCTCTCGTCTCTGTACAATGTAATCATGTAATAATATAATCAATCCATCATGACCTGATGTGCATGGGTTGTTATTGTCTGCGATGGCTCTAGCAGGATCCAGCACTGAGCTAAGCTGTGATTGTTGTGTTTAAGATTCAGTCGTGTTGTAAGCGAGTAGCTTAACGAGCATGTTAATGAGTCACACAGTGGTTGGGTGTTTATTTTTTTACGTTGGGCACGGTGTAGAAGCCACGCTCGTTACTCAAAGGAAATGGAAAGGCCTGCGAGCCCTTCATGGTTTCATGACCGATTTAATCGGTCAGTTGACTGAATCAAAGCAGGGGCGATACAGTAGGTAAGGATTGGGGCACGTGTCACTATCTCCGACACAGATTGGGCTCATGGAGCGCAAGGGTTCACTGATGAACATGCAGCGTGTCTAATGGTTAAACGAGCATAGCCTGTCTGTCGTTGGATTTTTACAAGAGAGAGAGAGAGAGAGGGTTGGGGAGAGAGTGAGCGTTGGGGGAGGGTGGTTGTATTCACTGGAACCAGACTGGTTCTTTTGTAATGGAATTGCATGTCTGAAGGAGAAGGATGACCAGCAGGAGGGCTCCTTCAAGGCAAAGGTAATTTGCTGGCACGACAGTGACTGTAGGTTGTGAATTAGTTCTCATGTGTGTGTCTGCTCACAGGCTCTGCCGGCACTGGTAACTGTAATTGTGCTTTGCTTTGGCAACTCATTCATGCATGGCTGAAAACAAGGACCCCAACCCCCATGCCACCACCACAAGTCTTTATGATTGTGTGAACGTGATATCTGTGATGTGTGCACTATTTCTTTCATTTTCTGCTTGTAATTATTAAGGAAAGTCAATAAAGTGTTCTTTGATTCTTGTTATCCCAATTACAGATTAATCACATTGCGGATTATTCTACTCTCTCTGTGGTAATGGTTTTGGATTAACAACAATAATGAAATGTTCTCTCTCTCATTCTCTCTCTCTCACACACACACACTCATTCTCTGTCATCCTCTTTCTCTCTCTCTTACTTTCTCTCTCTCTTTTCTATTTCTCTGTCTGGCCCTCGGTTTCTTTCACTATTATTTGGGAATTGATATCCGAGAAAACATTGTTTATAGTATACGATAGGACCTATTGACTTTTGCTGTCTTTAAAACTGTGCCCAACAGCCTGTGAGGATGCCTCATTGCTTGAGGTTTTTACTGCACACAGTGTGAAATTAAAGTAAATCATTAATTTTACAGGCATTTACAATTGTCTCACTGTCTGTATTACAGTTTTTCTCGATTGCTTTTACCTGCTTAAGTAAACTGGAATCCACTTGGTCTTCATGGCTACTTTCTTTGCACAGCAAAAGTTATCTCTTGCAAATGTGTTCACACATTTTCATTGGGTTCACACATTTCTCACATCCTTTTGCAAAACAGTTAACACAGGTGTCATTCAAAAGCCCCAAACTCTATTGGTTTTCCCATGCTAAACAAAAGGAAAACATCTTTTTACAGGTGGTATAGATTCCTTGCATAAGTCTGAATCTCTGATACACCTATGTGAAACTCCTTTGCACAATTCTTCAATCAGCAATCATTCATTATACATATAAGAGATGTCTGTGTTGCTATTTGCAAGTATAGATCTAATGCACATTTAGACAAAGTACTGTACTGCCTATATTTGGTGGAGAAAACAGTACAAAAGGTGTTTACTGTAGGTCTATTTCAATGAAAGTTGTAGTTCAATGAAATTTACAGTATCTTGCTAGGTGTTTGCTGCATGTCTTACATGTCAATGACAGTTACATCTTGGAAGGGAATTAATACATTATTTTTTTATTCAGTACATTTAGTCTTTTCACAGTTTTTTTCTGATACCAGAAAAATGAGAAAGTAATGGAACAGACAGCAAAAATGATCATTTTGAGAACTAGATAGATTTTACATTTTGTTGTCCAGTGTGTAATGATTGATTACAGTTTTTCTCGATTGCTTTTACCTGCTTAAGTAAACTAGAACCCACTTGGTCTTCATGACTACTTTCTTTGCACAGCAGAAGTAATCTCATAATGTGTTCACACATTTTCATTGGGTTCACACATTTCTCACACCCTTTTGCAAAACAGTTAACACAGGTGTCATTCAAAAGCCCCAAACTCTATTGGTTTTCCCATGCTAAACAAAAGGAAAACATCTTTTCACAGGTGGTATAGATTTCTTGCATAAGTCTGAATCTCTGATACACCTGTATGAAACTCCTTTGCACAATTCTTCAATCAGCAATCATTCATTCTACATAAGAGATGTCTGTTCTGTCTTGCTATTTGCAAGTATGGATCTAATGCACATTTAGACAAAGTACTGTATTGCCTATTTGGTGGAAAAAACAGTACAAAAGGTGTTTACTGTAGGTCTATTTCGATAAAAGTTGTAGTGTTTGAAGGCAAGATTTGCTTTTGCTGCATGTTTTAAGTGTTTTGAGAGAGTAACTGCCTTTTGCAAGCAAAATGTGTCATTTTGTCCAGAGTGCTTTTGTTCAGACACGGGTGTTAATTGTTTTGAGAATGTGATGTCAGAGTTGACACAGGTATCAAAACGATTGAGAAAAACTGTATTAGTTTATTGTGAGTGTGTGTGCATATCTGTTTGTGTATGTGTGTCTGTCTGTCTATGTTTGTGAGTGTGTGTGTGTGTGTGTGTGTGTGTGTGTGTGTGTGTGTGTGTGTGTGTGTGTGTGTGTGTTTGCATGCATGTGACCATATTTGTCTTGTGTACATGTGTGTGTGTCTGTGTGTGTGTATGTAAGTGTGTGTGTGTGTGTGTGTTTGTGTGTGTGTGTGTGTGTTTGTGTGTGTGTGTGTATGCATGTGACCATATCTGTCTTGTGTGTATGTCTGTGTGTGTGTGTGTGTGTGTGTGGGTGGGTGTGGGTGTGTGTGTATACTTATTTCTGTGTAGCATTTGTAGCTGGCAGTCTGGTCCATGCCCTGTGCAGTCTGCCGGGTCCTGATAAGCAAAGACTGTTTGCTATTTTAGGGCCAAGGCGCCATGGTCCTTGTATCTTTGTATCAGCACTCTCATACTCTGGTATGGTTAATATTTCAGTCAAGAACCACTCTCCCCCTTCAGACGTTACCGACAAGAATGAAGTCATCGCAACACGATTTACTAATGCATGAGGGCAGAGGCTCGCGAGAGAATTATCAAAGTGTGCCGAAACAGAAGACTTTGTCTGATGTCATTCTTGGATGCGCTAAAAATGTGAATTTTAAAAAATGTCCTCTTTAAAAATGTGAATCTGTCCCTAATTGGTGTGATGCTGTGAATAAGGCCGCTAGGCCTCAAGAGGGATGGGGAGGAGTAGGAACTGCTCTCTGTGAATCAACCTGAATGCATAGTTACTTCCAGAGCATCACATAAGATAATGTTGCGTAATGCAATGTGATATGTTGCCATGTGATGACCGTGATGTGACAGGTTGGTCACATGACTGTGTGTGATGTGGTCACAACCTCATCATATGGACTGAGAAGCAGAGCTATGTTAGCCCTCTCTGTCTCTACATACACAGTGTCAATTGACAACTAACAATGCACGTGCAGAAAAAAACATGAAAAAATCCAGAATCAAATAACTACCATTTATCATCATTATATTTTACACATTCATTTTATAAATAAAAGAAATATTATTTTTTGCAGATATATATTGTTTTATACTATTTTGTGCAAAACAATGATGTTTTGTGGACAGACAGACCTTGGTTATTCTTTTTTAAGGAGGTGTTCTGTTCAGATCATTGTGATGGTTCAGCCTGGTTCTGGAGGCTCTCGAGATATGCTGCACAGGAACGCTCTGAGGGTAAACACAAACACATTCAGACAGAAATCTATGTGTCTGCGCCTCGGTTGTCTGTTTGAGATTAATATAAAATCAGTTTAAAAATATTTTTTATGTTGGTTTGAGTTTAGAGCAAAAGTATGCATTCTAAGAAAATTAAGTAAGAATACTCACAGAAGTGAAAAAGAATCTTTTATCTCAGAACAGCACCTATGATATATCTATCTAAAATATGAATCAACACATTTCATGGCTGGCAAAGACTCATTTGGTATGAATTTTTGGAAATTGCTTTAGTGATTCAGCATTGGTCGGTAGCTATACAACTTGTAGCCTACATGATGTTGAAATTAGCAACTTGTTTCACTTCTCCACCCATGGCTATGTCTTTGTCAATAAGAGACATTATGTGGCATGTATTTTGACAAAGGCCCACATGCACTTTCACCTAGGTGGTTGAAGTGTTGGTTAAGCTCGGTGCAAACACACACACACAACACAGGCTGATGATCTTACTGCATCACACACGCACATTCTGTGAACTGCAGACTTCCTAAATTGTGAACTATGCTATATTGCTTCCTACTGGTTTCAGCTATTTGTTTTCACAAATATGAGAATTGGTACTACGACCAGGGGTTGTATTCATGTGGGCCAGTAAGCGCTTGATGGACTTGTGATGAAAAAAGGGAGACATAGCAACAAGTAGCACCCGAAATGTCAAACACACGTTAAAAGCGTGCAAAGCTTTTAGTAGTATCCTACAGCGTGTCGAAACGGCTGTAGCACAACAGCCATTCTGTTTCATCTCTCACTGGATCTCAACAAGCTCACTTCTCCTCACACTTTCACACAGAGATGCCGCCCTCTCACAGCTTAGCCCTTTACAGTTTTCACCACAGCGTAGCCCTTTATTTAGCTCTCGACCTTTTCAGCTGTCTGTCTAATCTAATCTCATCTCATCTCTTTTCACTGATCATAGCTTTATTGTGTTTAAAATGCTAGTGTGCACTCAACATACAGTAAACTTGATGATATAGTCTATTTCTATTTTGCTGTTAATCTCACAAACTGTTGTTTGCACATACCCCAGTGTGGTCACCAAGCTCCTAGTGTCCTATTGTTGACTGTTCTTTTGCCGATTGTTTTTATCTTAGAGACTGTGACCTGACAACTACAGATTACCTTTTTAAAAGCAACAGTTCCTTTTAGGGAAGTATGCTGAAATGTTATAGGGTTATAGGGACTTTTATGTCATGTAATGTTAAAATGACCAAAGGTACACCTGTGTACACATAGTGATGGACGCACTGGTGTGGAGTCCTTGTCTGTCTTTTGTAGAGAAAAAGACACCAGCTGTTCCATCAATGTGTAGGGAGTCTGCTAGGTTGTGATTTAGTGAAGTAGTGTTTATAGATTATAACATTTTTGGGAACAATAATAGGCATACCTGTCAACATTTAGCTTTCCAAAATCGGGAGATTGTTTTTCCGGGGTCAGTGTTTATACGGATCTGTGTTTGCATATTTAATCACGTTTCATACACGTGTTTCAACACTGCATTTTCGGTCGTTGCTTTTACCTTACCATTACCCACGATGCCAGTTATGTATCAACCAGCTGCCGGCCTGCAGCCTACTTCCAAAACTCCAAAGCTGCTTGCTGTCAGATTTGGTTCCGAGGGAACAAGTTCAGTGTATCAACAACACTCAATAACAGTTTATGTGATGTGTTAATCAATTAAATTCCCAACAATTTCACAACAGTTAGTTCTGGAGCTAAGGCCATTCATCTAGCCCGCTTGCTTACGACGAGACTCAGGCTGCGCAGTTGGCACCCGCTTCTTTATTTGGGTTTTGGGTTGCCAGGTTTTAGCCTATGACAAAACGGTTGAAATTGAAACTAAGTGATCGTGTATGTGTAGGGTGTATTTCATACACAATCTGGCAACCTGAATGCATCAATGATTTTAAAATGAAGTTTGATGGCCATGCAAATTACGGGAGTTTTCCGGGAGAAATAACAAAGGGTGCTAGGAGATGACCTTGAAATACAGGAGAAACCCGGGAAAAACGGGAGTCTTGACAGGTATGATAATAGGTAACACTTACTATGAACCTTGATATTTTTTTCCCCCCAAATACTCAGAGGTTTTGTTGACCAGTCGTGACGTTATGCGGATTGCAGTAATCCACCTGTTGTATTTCATTATTGGCTCTCATGCCATGGATGTGGTGTCATGCATAGTTGGGATTCTCTCAGAGCCACAGATTAGAGGGAGAGGTAGTGTTCCCTGATATGCTTGGAGATAAAATGAGAAAATAATAATGACAGAAACATGGACTGCCAGCAGATCCTCCCCGGTGGATTCAGTCCTGTGTTATTGTGGCAGAACATAACTGTTCTGAGTATAACAAAACAACACATAATTGAGAGCCTAAGGAGCAGGTGTCATGTTGCCCAGTGTGTAGCCTATACTGCCCTCTAGTGGATACGTTTTGAGATACAGTCTAAAGGTCTGTGCGCACTGACCATATGTGGCCTACTGTTCTGTCCCCTCTTGAGCTGTGTCCAACTGTGGGGTTTTTGTCATGGCACTAAGTGTTAATTCTGTTTGTGTAGATATATCTTTTCTTGACCATGATAGGCTGTGAGGTGTCGATGATTGATGACACATGATTGACAGGTGTCTATCTTCTTTCCAGCAGCCAGCCGAGCAGCCAGCAGAGTAGTCAGCAGAGTAGCCATGACGACGACGCCACACGCTTCCTGACTCCGTTCATCCGGGAGGAGAGGTAAACGCCTTTCTGTTTACTTAACACCTGGGGGGTCTCCCAAGGAACACGCCGCACATGTCGAAATGCGAGGAGTCACTTCAAGTCTGACCACACTCACACACTCACATTCTTTACTTTTGAAGAGATAAGGTGTAATAAACAGTCTCTGAGTTGGCTAAAGTCACACTCTTAAGTGTTGTTTTCACTAGTAGAGCGCTGTGGTCACTTAAAAAATCTCCAAGGAGTCTTAGCCTCATACCCAGTCACAGTAAAACTTTGGCTGCAGTTACTGTATGACGACTGACACAGGAGCTTGCCTATTTGTATGCACACTTTAAGCTGGTGTGGGACCTCACTAACAGAGATGAGAGGACTGCATGTCTTGCATGTGTGCGGCACTTTCATTCACAGGACCGATAGCAATGCTGACAAGTTCAGGTAAGTGTTGTTGTCTTGTTCATCTGCTTATACTGAACAAGAACAATGTGCGTCGGCTGAGGGATGCCTGTCAGCGTTGTGTCCCTGATATAAGCCAGTCGTCTGAGAGAAAGGAGCAGGGTGAGGGAGATGACATCCTACCTGATTCTTTTCTCTCTTCCTCTCTCCCTCTTTCTGTGTAACGGGAGCAATTCGCTGCTTTGCTCAGTGGTGATGTGAGTGTGGATGTGTTGCTGTACGTTTGTAAAGTCGAGCCGTGAATACAGTTGCAGAGCTGCGGAATGCCTCCGTTTGCTTTTTTCCTGGACAAACAACATCGTTCACAATGCACAGCTACAAACAGGGCTTTTGTCAGTGGGTGTGTGGGTTGGGTTGGATTGGGTTGGGTGTTTGTGTGTGAGAGAGGGGTGAGGGTGCAGGGTGTGTCAGTGTCAGTGTATGGCCTGTCTCTTAGTAAATCTGGCCTGAGGTAGCTGTCTGCCTGCCCTGCCGAACCTCTAAAAGTCCCTCCAAGTCTCTGTGCACAACAGGTAAGGTTATGTTTGAAATGTCAGGTGTAGATAAAGGAGTACCTTTGCCTAAGCTGAAGCAATGTGTGTTTATACTGAGTACGTGTGTTAAGTGGCAGGTGTGCAGATGAAGTGGTAGAACTCTTAAATGCATCAGATCAGACAGGTGAAAACATGGTGCTCTCACGCTCTGCTTTGAAGGATATTTATGGAAAGATGATAGTTTACCTTGCAATGTCATGTTGCTCCTTGGAACTGTTAAATGTGTCTCATTATTGTTTTACAACTGCAGTCGATCTCACCATCAACATCAATACATTTACTTGGAGGCCTTTAAAAAATGAATGGATGTATTAAATACACAGTTTTATGAGTCCTTCTTAACCATATGTTTTTTTTTAGATTTGTAGACTTTTTGTTCATAATTATTTCATACCTGTTACACTTGAATTTAATCTATTGTAGGGTTTCTATTGGTTTGTAATGGACACCTGCAAGGGGGTGGTGATTTCATGTGGTCATGGTCTGGCTCATCCTGAGTGGTTCAGAGCAACATCTGACCATCTCCTGTCCAGCGCCATCACCACATGTGACTCAGCTGTAGCTCACTGACCGCGATCAGAGCCCACTGCCATTGTGTCCGAGCATTGTGCTCACAAACCCCTCAGTCAAAGCTGTGATAATAGCCAACAATGACCACTTAGGCACTGAAAGAGTGAGGCCGTGGTCGGTTATTGGTTTTTTTTTCTATAGTAAACTTTCGTGTGCCTAAAGGATATGCTCTATATGAGCACAAGCAAGAAAGACATTTTATTGCCCTCAACACAGACTTTTGTTAGATGTTTGACGTGTGCTGTTTGCATTCTTGATTGGTACATTTGTGTTTTCCTGAGCCGTGCTGTGAATGTATAATCATATTACAACTGGTGCATAGGTGATCTCAAAGACACTTATTCATTTATATATTTTCATAGGTGATCTCAAAGACACTTATTCATTTATATATGTTCATAGGTGATCTCAAAGACTCATATTCATTTATATACACTACCAGTCAAAAGCTTGGAGACACTTCAAAATTTCCATTCCACTCCATTACAGACAGAATACCAGCTGAGATCATTTGCATTGTTTTTTTTAATCAGGGCAAAAGTTTTCAGATTACATTATGTGCTTACATAATTGCAAAAGTGTTCTCGACTGTTGTAGAAAGAAATGGCTGATCTTTAATGCAATTCTGTGTTGCCCATTATCAGCAACCATTCATCCAATGTTGCAAAGGCACATTCGGTTTACTAATCTGATATAATTTTAAAAGGCTAACTGAGAAAACATTGGAGAACCCTTTTGCAATTGTGTAAGCACATAATGTAATCTGATAAAAAAAATGTAATGTAATAATGCAAATGATCTCAGCTGGAATTCCATCTATAATGGAGTGGAATGGAAATGTCTCCAAACTTTTGACTGGTAGTGTATTTTCCGGCATCCTTTTCTACCCCCCCACCCCCCTTAACAATTAGCTGCATTATTTGTGTATTGAAATTTTATGCAGTCGTATGGAGAACATACAGTTCTAGCTCTGCAGAAAAAAGGCGGGTGATTAATACCCTTCCTCTGTCAGGTATAATATCACCGCCGCACCATATTGTATGCCGTGCATAATAAGTAAACACAGCAGTCACGACGCCTGCAGTATCACAAGGCTCCCAGAGCCAGGCCGCCCGCACATTCCAGATGGCCTGCACCTGGATGAGCACGGAGCCGTGATGCTAGTCACGGGGTTGGCCTTGTTGTTGTTGTTGTTTTTATTTATTTATTTTTTATTTTACCCTATTTTCTCTCTCACTCTTACTTACCTTTTTGCTTGCTTTCTTTTTGCCGTGAAACATTTGTTGTGTGAGTGCTTTTTTTTCCTTGCGCGGCGTCGAGCTACATGCTGGTGTGCCAAGAAAGCTACAGAAAGAGAGTGTGCGTGTGTGTGTGTGTGTGTGTGTGTGTGTGTGTGTGTGTGTGTGTGTGTGTGTGTGTGTGTGTGAGACTCCATGCATTATTGAGTGGGATAGCGTGCAGGTCCGTGTGATGGGCCTTTCATCCGTACGCGGTGCCCGTGCCTGTACCGCCTCTCGGATCCCTGGCTCATAACACGGGAGCCCACAGACCGCCTGGGCACCAGTGCCCTGGACTCTGAATAATACATAACACAGATTCATGTAGAAGAACAAAGACCCGCAGAAATGGCCACTGGTGCTGGGAGTGAATGTTTTAGGGAAGTGTTCGACTGATTCTTGCTTTTAGTTGTTTGGTTTGCGGTGAACACCTTGGTGTTTGTTGTATTGTTGTATTTGTGGAGCAAGTGGAAGTCATATACGTACTTTGAAATATATGGCAGACAAACTCATAATTCAGTGGGAATTATGGATGTTATTTACTATCATGTGAGTGTGCACTTTTTAGTGGGGATTAGTTGCTGAGGACCATATTGGCGAATGGACATTCTCCCAGTGTCTGATATGATTGTTATCCTCGCCAGCAGGACGTTGGCCTCCTAGGCATTTTGAGAATCTGAGAGCCATGTCAGGGGGATTAAAGGGAAATTGAGCTTGCAGGCTCGAGCTAACGTTGCCCCGGCTCAGATTGACTTCCTGTTTGTGTGAATATCAAAGGTATCAAAATACGGGCACACTGCTGCCACCCCCACTCCCTGGGCTGTTACTCCTCCTTCCGACGTTAGCTGGAAGCGATCGATCCATCTCCACTTTCCCCAGACTCAGCAGTGAGGACGTCTCATCGTACGCGCCATACGCACTCCACGACGCACGGCTACTTTATCATTGATCCCTATACTCTGCAGTTATAGGAGAGCGAGTGGTGTGTCTTGTTCGTCTTTTCTGAGTGCGTCAGCAGAACCCAATCCACCTCTGAACCTGAATCAGCGCTCGGCTGACTGGGGGCTTGGTTGTGCAGGGAGTGCGCGTGGAGAGGAAATGATTTGGCAAAAGTTGATAAAAGTGCTGCCTCCACTAGTATGTAGTTCCTCTGGGCTTCCGAGAGGCAACGACAGGCATTGAGTAGGGCTGATTGTCTTTTTCCCACACTGGTCACAGAGGACCAACCTGGTGTGCTTAGCTTACTTCATGTCTAATGCCTTGTCAGGTCCTACTGTCATGTTAGTCAAAGTTCAAACTAAATGATTTTGTCCACTCAGCTTCATGTCCAATCATATTCACCATTTATCATCAGTTTAACATTGAGTTTAGAGCCTTTGAGGGCATGATTGCATAATCACACGAGGCATGGTTTACTTCGGTATATGTAGCATATGTCTTTAATACATGTAGTCACTTAATTCTTAGGACATCTAGTAGATAGATAACAGTAGTGAATGCATTTGTATTGCTTTTACCATTATTCTTCAAACCTTTCCAGGACTGTAATTCTGCTGTTGAGCATCTTTTGAATCCTCTTGAAAAAATCTGATTGAGACACAAAGAAAACAAGTCAGATAACTGTGAAGACATGATATTAGAGGAATGCTGATGAAAGAGAAAAGAACTGGGAGGAGAGAAGACGAAGGAGGAACCAAACGGTGGTGCACCCTCTCAGTTCCTCTCTGCTGTCCTCCGGTCTCTCCTGTGGTGCACCCTCTCAGTGCACATTTCGGATCTTTACACTCAATGAAAAACAGAACCTTGGTTGTGTTTTTCCCCCCTGAGAAAAACAGAACAGTATTTTTCCCCTGAAAAACAAACAAAAAACAGAACTGTGAATCTTCCAACCCTGTGGATATGAGGTGGAGGCATCCTGGAATTTAAACTCACTATCTACGTGCTGCTGAGGAATATTTTGCATTAGCTGTAGGATAGAACTCAATACCAACTGGCCTAATATATACAGTATATACACCTAATATATATAAAAAAAAAAAATTAAAAACAAAAAAAAAAAAAAAAAAAAAAAATATATATATATATCAAAATGACACAGGCACTTTTTTGACAAGTGTATTGCAGAATTGGGGAAAGATTGGAAATGTACTTCCACAAACACTGCCGTTTGGGGTGGTTTGGGGTGTTTGGATGGGAATGGGGAAAGACTGGAGATCTTTTGTATTTGGATGGGAATCAGATAGATAGATAGATAGATAGATAGATAGATAGATAGATAGATAGATAGATGGATAGATAGATAGATATACTTTATTGATCCCTAGGGGAAATTCAAGGTCACAGTAGCATATAGACAACACACACACACATTCAATATCAGCAGAAAAAGTAATTAAAAGTATATAATATAAAAAACACAACTAAGCAATAAGGACTGTAGAAGATAAAGAATATACTACATATACAAAATACAAATTATACTAAATAAAACTTAATCAAAATCAATTCCAAAAAACAGTATCCACATAGTGGGTGAATAATCAATCAGGTGCGCTTGCAATGACTGAAGCAGGGACTGAGCCTGTGGTTCTCAGTGCATAAGGTAAGGTAAGGTGCTCTGTGTGAATGAGTGTCATGGTGATGGTGCAAATGAGTAAGTCAAACAGTGCAACAGTGCAAGAATAAAGTCTATATATCTATATATATCTATATATAAATAACTATATTAAGAAAGGTATGTGGCATGGAGGGAGGGGTTGTGCATATGTGCTAATACAGCACGCAAACAGTGAGGCAGAAGACAAATGTAAAGTGACTAGTGGACAGACAGTTCAAGACAATGGAGGTGGTGTTGGTCTTTAAAGTGTTGGTCTTTAAAGTGTTGAGTTGAAGATGATTGAGTTTGCACCATTGCACAAAGTCCTCCCCCAGGCTCCTATACTCCTCCTCCTGCCCGTTCCTGATGCACCCCAAAATTGCAGTGTCGTCAGAAAACTTCTGCATGTGGCATGACTCAGTGTTGTAGCGGAAGTCAGATGTGTACAAGGTGAACAGGACTGGAGAGAGCACAGTTCCCTGTGGCGCTCCGGTGCTGCTGATCACAGTGTCAGAGAGACAGTTC
>NC_063203.1:17143688-17151188 GCF_017589495.1 Alosa alosa | reverse complement strand
GGAGAAAATTAGCTGTTCACTTTGTGATCTGTGAATTTTGTAGAATCTTTATCTCTAAAGACGTCAGTGAGAGGCTTTTGTCCTCGTCCTTCCCTTCCCTCCTTGCCTAGGAGGTAGAGCCGAAATATTCTGCTGTAGTACAGACTCTAGCTTGAGATGACGCCAGTCTCAGGGGAAAAGGATCAGCATGTTTTTCTCTCCCTCTCTTCTTCTGCCCTAGTACATTATTTATTTCATTCTTTGCCTGTGTATTGTATTCCTAGTCGACATCAGAATTTGATAGTCTTATCTGACACGTGGCACATGGTGTAGAGCGCTGGCGTGAGATGGTGGCTGTTTAAAGGTGAAGGTGACTCAACCTTGTGTTGAACAAATGTTGTGCTGCTGTTGGATTTCCTGTTGACCCTTACAATTGCAATTACACAATATACCCTAGAATATACCCTTGAACAGAAATATCTTGCAAGGTTTATCCTGTGAAATGTGTCCTCTGTATAGCCTTTGTATACCAGATTCTGTAAATTCACTCAATACTGGAATGAGTTTCTGCCAATCTCCACCTGAATGAATTAGGATTCATTTTATTTGTAATGAAATATTAAGCTTGTGAAAAGCAATACCCAGAGCTGCCACTAGAGGGAGAGCCCCTCACAAACACCCAGAGCATCACCTGATTGTGTCCAACACAGCATGTGCTCCAACCTCAGACCACTGGTGAATAAGCTGTCCTCAGGCATCAGGTCACAAAGCCAGCGGTCAGAAGCGCTCAGGTCATCAGTACTTTAGGCATGCACACACACACACACACACACACACACACACACACACACACATACACAAACAGAGACACACACCTCAATGACACAATGACGGTCACATTATATTCAGGGACATTTTTCGTGCATAATTAATGTGATAAGCCATGTTGACATTGAAGATAACATGAGATTCACCTCATGTGGCCCTGCACTGGCTGTATGCATATGAAAGGAGTTGTTTTCAATGAATATTGCAGTGAAATTTCAATATTAAATAGGACTCTTTCAACCCTTTTTAATGTTATCAGTGATATAAATATTTTTATAACTCTGAAGTCTGAAAATTTGCATTTCACTGAAAAAGGCATGATTTCAGGAGCAATGGACATTTGAAAAAACGTATGTGGATATATTTTCCGGGTTTTGGTTAAAGGAAACAGTGTTGAAGTAGAAATTTATTTGGGGAAAACCCCTACACACTTGACCATAACAAGATTGTTTGTAGGCTGCCTTGGCAAACGCTGATATGAAGGGTAAACTTACATAATCAAAAATCATGGGCCTTTCGCAGATTTATTACCTAACGGTATAAACCGAGAGAGGAGAGTTGATGGTAAGCATCCACTTTGCATTTGGTCATTCATCAATTTCATCAATCTAATGCTGACCCTTTGTGCATAAGCCCACATCACGGTGACGTAACCATTCATGTGCAGGTTCTCATCAGCTGAAGCCACTGGATCTGTTTTCTCTCTGGTGAAGGGAAACCCTTTTGTTTTGGTTTGATTTGATATGGTTTGGTTTTGGTTTGGAGTGTTGTTTTTGTTGTATTTTTATGAATGCCACTGCTTGACCGCAGGAGAGGAGGCTCAGTCGTGCCAAGAGAATTTCCAATGAAACAGCTTCTAGCCATGAGTGGCATGGGTGAGGCACTCAAGCTCAAAATAGCAGACCTCCTATCGCTCAATGCATTATGGGGCCTGGTGTCATGGCAACCATCAGTAAACAGTGTGTGTGAAAGAGAGAGAGAGAGCAGTTGTTTGTGTGTGTGTGTGTCATAGTAAGAGCAAGATAGACTTCATTCTATGGCCTTGAAGCAACTACAAAAGTACCTCTTGACTGCGATAGTGACTTGCACTATTAGTGTCCATGGTAACGCAAGGCCATATCGCGGTGCAGGAGACGCAATCGTCTATATCCTTTTGTTTATATCTCTACGTGCCTTTCACTGACAACAGCTACTCGCAACACTCACAGAACAGCAGCCCTCTAACTGCCCTGTGGCACGTCACACTGTGATCTTATGTCGGCCATGGGTACCCGACTCCACCACTCTTAGTGAAAAGCTGCATCGGGACTTCACATTTGTGGGTTTTATTGATACCGATCAGGTTAGAGGATGGACTGTAGAGCAGGAAGTGCAAGCCATGTCACCGTTGCCAGTGACAGGTGACATCTGACAGTGACCGAGAGACGGGGGACATCAGTCATGCTCCCACCGGCTGGCGCACGTCTGAGGTGAAGAGATGTGACATGACTGATTCAGGAATAAGACTCTACCCTCTCTCTCTCTCTCTCTCTATCTCTCTCTCTCTCTCTCTCTCTCTCTCTCTCTCTCTGTGCGTCACCGTCCCTCCACATTCACCTCAAAGGATCTGGCCTCAACAAGATGCACATACACCTGGCATTAGTCTGCCACTGCACACACACACACACACACACACACACACACACTTTAACACACACACAGTAGATATGATCAGTCATGATATTTGAAATCTCCCAAATCTAGCTAATCCCTGTGTGAACTGTATTACTGCTGCAAGCCTGGTTTAAGTGTTATTTCTCTATGAGTGACATCTATACTGTAAATGAGGGTAAAACTTCTTAACATGTTGCTGAAGACATAGCTCTTCATCAGATCCTCAGAAGTAGGGTTAAGATTCGGAACTAAAGGTGGGGAAATGGTATGGCTAAACAGGATTAGGCCCGCATGGAAAATGTACATTTTATCTCCACTTAACCAAAGACACTGATTAGGCCTTCGGTCTTCACAGCAAATTTGGCGAAGCAATTCTGTTGTCCATTCAACCTGTTATTCTGCTGTTAATCTAAGGAAAGGTCGCTATCAACAGCAATGAGCAGCAATAAAAGGAAATGGCCCAGCCTAGTGGTAACAAATCTTGACTCAATTTCTCAAATCTCTCCAGAAAAAAAGCCTCTCCCCTCAGCCCATGTCTTCCCTCCCTAATCGTATCGTTACAGCCTGTTGGGGATTTGGTGTGAAACATCCTGTCTATTTTTGTGCTTAAGCTTGCTGTGAAACAGGAAATACTGTGAGTTTTTAATGAGAACCCCTAATGTAATGTGAACACATGCTTTACTTTGTTCTTTTATTCATGGACACGTGACCAAAGAGAAGAGAGAGCGACTGGTAGTAATTGAAGAAGAGAGAGAGAGAGAGAGAGAGAGAGAGAGATTGTTGGTGGAAGCAGGTTAATGACCAAAGAGGAGAAAGAGAAACTGATAACAATTGAAGAAGAGGAAGAGAGAGCAAGGGAGAGAGAGAGAGAGAGAGAGAGAGAAAGGGATGGATATTTTGGTGGCCGCAGGTTACCTTTCATCAAAGGTGAAGCCTGACACTTATCTGGGTTACTGTTAAATGTCACTTTGTTTGAGCACACAGCTGCAGTTAATGGGATGTCAGAGTGTGTAAATGTCAGAGAATGAGACGATGGACACAGGCTCTGGTGTACCTAACACATGATGCTCGTGTTCAGTATGAAAACCTGTGTATAAATAACGAAAAGAATGCACACCCTCCGAGGTGCTGGCAATGGAAAATAAACTAAGAAAAACTTGGTCGCCGCACACTCTATCTCTTATTCCTTTTATTTTAATTCCAACGTTTCGGCCTGTCAGCCTTTGTCAAGGTTCTCAGTATGAAAAGCTGGCCTCAACGACCCACTGATTCTGGGTCAGGGCTAAAGACGGACAAAAATGGCTGTGAATTAATGACTTTCAGTCTGAATTCATTTTCCCTGACGGTGCTCTTATGCCGAGCCCCGACTTTTCCTGTCCTTTTATCCTCTTTTGTTTTGCCCTGCCACTGCAAGGCGAAAGTCCCCGGACTGTTCTAGCGCGGGTCTTGCCAGTTTTGTCCCGCGAGGGGATTTTCTTTACGGATTAGTGTGTTTGTTTGTGCTTGTATGTCCACACGCATGCATGTGCGTCTGCTATGTGCAAGTGCGCGTCTGTGTGAGGCAGTGTCTATGGAAATGCTGTCCCATGTGTGTGTCAGACAGTGTCTTTGTAAATGCTGTCTCGTGTGTGTTTGTTAAATTGTACATGTCTGCATGTGTGTGTTTGTGTATGTATATGCATGTATGTGTACTGTATATGTATGTGTATATGAGTGTGTGTGTGTGTGTGTGTGTGTGTGTGTGTGTGTGTGTGTGTGTGTGTGTGTGTGTGTGTGTGTGTGTGTGTGTGTGTGTGTTGTGTGTGTGTGTGTGTGTGTGTGTGTGGTTGTGCAGACAGTGACCGGGGTAGAGTTGTCTCTCCACAGCAGTAGGGTGGGATTACTGACTGTGGCCACATATCCCCACTCTGACGCTGAACCAGTGCGATATCTACACACAGTCACCTGATTGCTTATGCCTACCTCTCATTGGTTGGCCGAGATCAAACTATGTGCCTCTAAAAATAATCTGCTCCAGTCCATGAAACGGGGCGTGGCTTTATTAGTGCCCCCAGCATCCATTTAAGATAGACATGTTTCAGACTTCATCACAATCAGGTCAGGCTCATCCCCTCAGCATCAGGATTTACAGCCTGTAATATGTAGACATATACAATACACATACAATACATATATTAAAACTAAATGGAATTTAATATAAACTGTCCAGCACTTTTGCTAATTCCGTTTATATTTACTATACATTTACTATACATTTTTCTTTAATTAAGTGTATAGTGTATATATTTTAATGTAATCTATAATCATTGTAGTGGCGTTTACTATGACACGGGCTAGCTTTCCTTTCTTGAAAAGTATTGTTAAGTGTCTTCAAGCCTGTTCATTTGTTTGTGTCTTTATTCGTATGGAAGAGGAAGGGTGGTCCGCTCTAATTTGGTCACAAACGTGTTATAGGAGACAGGGATCGATGCAGCCTCAGGCTAGTCGTGCGTAAAGACAGAGTGCTGCATTTTTGAATGGGAGCCGGAGGGCTTTCAGGCGGTCACGACACGCCACGTCTGGGGCAGGCCAGCTGGGATGGACAGAACACAGAGACAAAGAGTGACAGAGAGAGAGGCAGAAGCTGCCCAGCAAACACATAACCTTTAGGGAACGTTCAGGGAAGGTTCCCTAAAGGTATTACCTTCAGAGAACCTTTAGGGAACGTTCCCTAAAGGTATGTGTTTGCTGGGTGTGCTGCTGCTGCTGTTGGAGGGAGCTGTCCTCTCAGCACCACTAACCACACAGACAACCCAGCCCAGCCCAGCCCAGCCCAGCACCCTGCTCCTCAGCATCCCTGAGCTCACAGCACAGCAAGGCTGCAGAATGAGCACGAGGTGCACGGGCCCCATCTGCATTGTGTCTTCATTTGTGAGGAGCCAGTTTTTGGTTCTAGAGCTGGCAGTCTTGCTCTGTGTAAACCCACACACACGGTACAAGAGGAACCCAGCCCATCGAAGCTTTTCCCAACATGCTGTAGCTCTTTAGTTGTTCTTCAAAGCAGTTGAAAGTCATTTGATTAAAGAATACTTCCATGGTGCATAGTGTACACTGACTAGAGGTGCAGAGAGCTATTAGAGGCAGCATTTGCAGCAAATGTGCAGTTTGCAGCAAAAAAGCATTTGTTTCATAAGACAGTGTGTTCTCTTACGCAAGGTTGGGGGGGGGGGGTACACAGTCCTCACCTGGCTCAGCCCAGGTGTCTGCGTGACGCTGTGTCCGTCCCACGGCCTCGCAGTGCGTCGGGAGAAGGCCGGATCTATTCTCACCGCTCCCTGGACACTCACCTCGGAGCGGAGTGGAGGAGGAAGGAGGATATTTCTGGAATGAGCAGGGTCCTATTCTTCCCAGAGGGTGTTGAAATATGCCACTGCTCCAGGCAAGGCTGTAACAAAAGAACCCCCATCACAGGGCATATGGGACATGACATACGGAATGTGAGAGAGTGGGTGTGTGGGAGCATATGTGTGTGTCTCTGTGTCTCACTTTTGTGTGTGTGTGTGTGTGTGTGTGTGTGTGTGTGTGTGTGTGTTTGTGTTTGTGGCTGTGTGTATGTGTGTGTGTGTATCTCACTCTGTGTGTGTGCGGCTGTGTGTTGGCTAATGCTGTTCGTGTGATTGTGTGTCTGTGTGTCTGTTTGTAATATCCCAAAGCACTAAAGTTCTTTTTGAAACCCTTCTGCATCAATAACTCAACACAATGTTCTCACACTGAGTTCACACAGTAAACAATTATTCATACATGTACAGACATGTAGACATTACATGAACATCCACCTGAAATGAACTCTACGTCTTAGCCTCTGCTCTGCTGTCCCTGTCCTTAAATAAATCAGCTACACCATAAGCTAATATGGACTACAGTTGACTATGTGTGTGAAGCATGGGGCTCTAGCCACCATAATAGGCTGTGGGGGGCTGCCATTCACAATCCATTTGAGGTCAATGGAGGTTAAATGTGTGTGGGTCTACTCCTTATCCTTCATTTTCCCTCCCACTCTCTTTCTCTCTGTCACACACACACACACACACACACACACACACACACACACACACACACATTCAAACACTTATCTCTAACCAGGGGCGGACCTGCCATTAGGCATGGTCAGGCAATTGCCTGGGGCCTTGGCCACCAGGGGGCCTCGTCACCCCCTATCGTATTTCGTTTTTTTTTTTTTAAATAAATGATCACCGCATCCCAACAATATATTCTAATCCATAATAAAGATTGAAAAAATATTTTGCGTCATGATTGCTCATAAACTCATCATAAAATCAAATGACTGCAGGTCTACTTCCTGTCACCATAGCAGCAACTAGCTAATCTGAACAAGGTCTTGGTGAGGTGTGGAGTTGAGTGATTGACAGCAGCCATGAAACGTTTCCAGAGTGGAAGTGATAAAAGAAAAAGAAAAAGGGAGGAGGAAGAATTTAGAAAGAAATTGCCTAAATTAACCAACTTCTTCCAGTCGAAGAATTCTTCCACGGAAGAAAGTAATTTGGATAGCTCTTGCACTACATATTCTTCTACTGATGATGATGATGATGATTATGATGTTGATCTAAGTGAAACAGTCGTGAGGGACAAGATCACTGTCACTGCCTAAGTCCGCACTGGTGCTGTTGGTGCTGCTACGGACACCATTTCAGTAGCAGAAGCTTTGGGTGCAAACGAAACCAGTAGGCCTACGTGAGTAGCCCTAACACGATACCTAGCACTACAGTTATCAGTGACTACCCTGCGTTATGGACAGACACCGTAAGAGATGCAGAGCGACTTGAAATCGTTAAAAAAGGCCCTGTGCAAATTAAGAACTTTGAATTCCCCAAAAATGCAGATAAACCACCCATAAGATTCACGGTTGAACATTATTACATGACCATGAAAAATGAAGAAAAAATAAACAGAAAATGGTTAGTTTATTCGGTCAGTGCAGACGCTGTTTATTGTTTTGGATGTCGGCTTTTTGGAAGATCAAACGCCTCACTTAGTTCGCAC